>NC_138890.1:16665823-16932694 GCF_965194825.1 Balaenoptera physalus | reverse complement strand
GCAATTTTAGAATATTTTCCACCACCCAGAAAGAAACTCCTGCTCAGTGCAGCCAATCCCTGTTTCCACTCCAACTCCAGGCAAACAGTAAGCTACTATGTGTCTCTACAGATTTTATGGCTGGTTTAAAAAAATAATCTTCATGATTTTACTTTGCTCACAACTGCATCTCAATAAATACAGTAAAACAACATTTAAGAAAAATGACGCACCCCTGCCTCAGAGTACTGAACAGTTCAAATAGTGGAAGTCTCTAATGAACCTCAAATGTTCCTGTCTATGAACCCACCCACTTGTTTAGGCCCTTAAGAGATAATACACCATTTTTTCATTAGTTCCTCTGCTTCTACTCATTTATTAGGCTGGGCCTTTAGAGAAATATGCCAAAACTTCTTTCTTACAAAGGGGGAAATAATTCTAGAATTTGACAGATCATAAAAGCAGCCAACCAGGTGAATTAAATTTCCCTTTGACATCTTTTATTTGCTCCATCTCTGAGTGTACTAGGGTTGATTCTGAAACACTGATCATTTGTTCCAAACCTTCAACTGATATTGGCAAAATTCACAGCACACCTCTCATCAAGATTCAAATAGATCTCTCAAACTGAATTAATCAATAGCCTATAGTAAAAGAAGCCCTTCAAGGTATAAAGCCCATAATAGAATATTACAAGGCTCAAGGCCTTGTTATCCATTGTACGAGTACCTGTAATAGTCCTATTTTACCTGTGAGAAAACCTAAGGGTAGAAGGGGAGGTTCGTCCAGACCTTCAAGCAACAAGCAACACTATTATCTCTTGAAACCCTGTAGTTTCTAACCCTCATACACTACTAACATCCATTTCCATTGTAAGCAAATTCTTTACTGTAATGGTGCCAAGCATCACATGGTAATGGAGAACAACCTGGGAAGAAAATAACATACAATTCTAACAATAACACTGATCTTCAGAAAGTCCAGAATGGCTCAACAAAGAAATTACAAGATGGAAGCAGAGAATGCAGGAAACGACAGAGGAGAAAAGAAGACTGGAGCTCTCAAATGTATGGATGCAACAAGCTGTTATAGATCAAGTGAGCCAATTAAAGACACTGGCCAGACCATCTGAAGATGATCTGTTTTCTTAACCTTATTAGAGGTCACCCAGATGATGGAAACTCAGAAGTAGAGGGAAAGAGAGCAAAAAATGGTGTTTGCCCTGTTCCTCCATCAGAAGTCAATCAGAAAGGTATCATTGATGACAGTAACACACATGGCCCTTTAGGTAGGCCCAAAAGAGAAAAAGAACTATCCAGAGAATTGTTGGAAGAAAACCAAGGGATTGAAGAGCTTATAAGACAAGTAACAAGTCTCCAAACTGAGAGAGCAACTTTGCAGCTTGAAAATTCACAGCTTGAAAGTGAGATTCAGAAGCTCCAGCTGAAGCTTCAAAATCAGCCTGAATTACAAGAAGAAGATGTCACACAAATTGAGAGAAAGTCAAATGAGGAGGGAGCACACTCTGTAGAAACTGAGAAGAAACTTCCTAAAGTGTGCAGGAGCCTGAACTCCACATGTCAGATCAGCAACTCTACAAGAAGTTGACTAAAGACGTGAGCGCAGAACTTGAGAGAACCACTTCCTCCTATCAAAAGAAGAAACTCTTGTATGAGAAAAGAGTTCAGGAAAGCAGGATGGTAGTTCTGTTGATGGAGAGAAAGCTCCACAGGCTGAGGAAAGAGAATGATCAGCCAGGGAAACGCTGGCTAAATTCAAGTCCAAGTTCCCAAGTGGGCCTTATGCTCCTCCTGCTCCACCTACAGCCCACAGACGCCCAGAAGGAACAGGGGGTCCCTTGGGTCCCCAGGAGAGAGAAGGGTCATGCTGAGAGCACTCTGGGACCCAAGGCCACCAGCAGGTTTGGCTCAACTTCACAGCAGCCAGGCCCTGGACACCCTCAACTACAGCAGAACACCTGCCTGTGCTTTCTTCCCTAAAGTCATTTTGATTCCTCTCTTTAGTTTCCCTTCTATTATTTAATTGATGCTGCAAAAGTTCTTATTGAAGTTTGATATAGTACTATAATTGTAAGATAGTATTTTTAAAATAAAAACATTGTTTAATATAATTCATATGAGTACATAGTTCCAGGTCATGAGACCCTCTAGAAATACATAGGTCTTTATTAAATTTTAATAAAGAATTGCTATTTACTACAATCATCAGTGAAATTTGACATGGTAGAGATGTTTAAATAATAAAAACCAATTTGTATGCTAATAGCTGTTACTATAAATGTATATATAAATTTACCTGAATAAAATTATTTTTTGGCCACGCCACACAGCTTGTGAGATCTTAGTTCCCCAACCAGGGATGGAAATCGGGCCCCCAGCAGTGGAAGCACAGAGTCCTAACCACTTGACCACCAGGGAATTCCTAAATAAAATTTGATAGGTTTTTTAAAAACAAGGCAAAAAAAGAAATGCAAACAACAACAGCATTCAAACTTCATAATGTTTTTATTAGTTTAACCCTTACATTCATAGATTAATTTAGGGCAGTTGACATTTTGCTATCATATGTTTTTTCTTGTATTTTTATATTTTGTTATTTTGTTTAAATAATATTTGCTGTTTAACTATTTCTAAATTTTTTTTCCAGTCAAAATAAAGATTTCCCTTAATGACACACCCACACACAAGGACAATGCAGATACAAGGCACTATAGTTATGTAACTATATGAAGAAATTGTAAATTAAAGCAGCCATAAGTATTTTTTATGCTTTATTGTTTTGTTTAACATAGTGTTCTTTAAAATTTTCTAAATTTTATGCAGTCAAAATAAAAAATTTCCCCTGATGACAGACACATGCACACACATACACACACAAAAGCACAATACAGCTACAAAACTCTTTTACTAACAGGTAAAACTAAAGTGAGCCATACATTTTGAAAAATAAATTATAAATAAAAGGAGAAAGAAAAAATTACACCCACACTATTTTAATATACCTAAAAGTTTCCTAAATTATACACATTCAAAGAGAGTTTCCTGATGAATCAGACAGGATTCCAAGAAGCACTTCATCCCAGTGGAGTAGGTGAAGAGGCTGTAATGGAAGTGCATGTTCCTAATCTTTAGATGGATAAGGGACTGGACAAGGGACACTGAGGTCCCCAGACACTAGCAATGGGAGAGCAGTCCCCACCCCTGGGCCTGGAAGGAGGGGGTAAAAGAAGCATCATCTGATTCCAGTGAGGAGCTGTCCAGGGACTCAGGAAAGCTGCCCCACCATCTCTCTTTCTTAGCTAATTCCACACACTAGCAAACAGGCACGTACAAACTTCTCAGGCTCTGTCGAAATTCAGAATCAGCCAACACACATCCCAAGTGAGGGGAAGATTCTGGAAGAGCTCAGACACTTGTGTGACCAGGGACTGGAAATCAGCAGAACAGAGGAAGGTTGCCTGGACGGCAGTTTCTGCATCCTAGTAGAGACAACTGTGGCCCTTCTGCACAAAAGACCATCTTGTTAGCTCACACATTTTCTGGCCTTACCTTTCGCCCCCCTTGCTTTGCCTCCCTCATCCCAACAGGGCACATGGACTCCACAGGCAGTACTGGGCCAAGACTCCAGGAGACTGGATTAGGTCTCACCTCTGGGGTCATTTGTGCCATACTTCCTTCAGGCCATGGTTGCTTTGAAGCACCAGCTCTACCTAGTTAGGGTTCTTAGTTGTATAATTTACAACGTGATGGGGAAAAGAAGGCAAGTGAGTGAAAGAGGCGGGAAAGGTTTTCCTTAGACCTGAGTATTTTATGCTGAGTTTGATGAAGAGTAGATAGTTGTGGGTAAATATGACAGGCAAGGAAGATGAGGTAAGTGTAGTGAACTGCAGGAAACTTAGCAAGGCCTGTTTGTTCAGATTCTCGTCGGAGTCCCTTTGTCTTTGGAGATAAGGATGCTCCTTTCCTCTGGGTATTGGGAGGGCACGTCTCAAGTGTGGATTTATGGTCTATGGGAGAAGGGTGAGGTGGGGGGAGGTCAGAGTGACCTTCCTTCTTCTGCCATTTTCTCAAACTCCTCAGCTTAAGATATTCAATATGCCAAGGTGCCACGTTCATCTGTAGTGTGTCCTGAACCCCATCACAAGCTAACAGAAAGTTTTATGTCCTAGATGGGGTCATTGAAAGAAGCATTGGCGGTAAAGGTCTGTGTGAAGCAGTAGGAGGGTGGAGCCCACACTGAGCCAAGCTTTTTCCCAGAGATGACTTCTGCCCAGGTGCTCGGTGCCTGCTGCAGACCAGAGGGCTCTGGGCCACAGAAGGTATCCCTCAGACGGGGCCCCCGGGAAACCTGTTCCATACCCCTGATACAACATATCCATGTGTGCCTCCGACCCCACACAGCATTCTCGCAGAGGACTAAGGCACAAAACGTGCTTCCATGGCCCAGGTCCAAGGTGCCTGCTGTGGCCAACGGTGATAGGCACCTTTCCTACTTAAGGGCCAGGGCCATTGCCAGCTCGTGAACTAACCTTGACTCTCAGACTTCAGTTGCACAGAGGCAAGAAAGGATAAGGGCAGAGGAAAGAGGAAATGATATATCATAGCTCTTTTCCTGGCTACGTGAGTGCCTCTGAAAAGAGCCTTTGGTGTTGCAGCAGGACGGCCTAGATACTGGGCAGGACACCATCCTGCTCGATGGGCTCGTGCCCTAGCAGCTTGTTGAGCTCCTGGCCGCTGCGGATGGCCAACAGCAGGTGGCGCGCACCTCCCTGCTTTGACAACCAGACTTTGAGTGAAGCGCCGGCCGGTAGCTTTTATACTCGGGGAGCACGCTGCCGCATGCTGCGACCACCAATAGGATAAAGGCGCTCTGCAGCTTCGTAGCCCCACTGGCTCCTCCGCTACCAGCCCTGTGGCTTGTCCAATCAGACGAGCCCTGAAAAGTCGCTTCATTTGCATGCGGCCCGGGAGTCAGGGCGCAGAACGCAGTGTTGTGCTTTGTGCGCTCGTGTATGCGCTTCCTTGCTGACTGTCCTGTCTACGGGGGCCGAGGGCTGCCAGGTTGCCTCTGCCGGCTGGAAGGCAGGGGAATGGGCGTTTTGGCTAGGCCACACTCCTGAGATCCCCATTCACTCTCAGGTTTCCTCCGATGCTGGTGGCCCCTACGGGACAGGGGGAGCGCGAGATGCCCCGCCGGGCTGCGGCCGAGAGTGGCCTTCCAGGAGCCGCAGAAACACCGAACCCACGACAGGCTGGCCTTGGCCAAGAATGTCGCCTTACTGGTGGGCGCCAGACCTCTGGAGGTGGCGGAACGCGTGGATGGCCAGATCTCCGCAGAGGCGCGGTCAGCCCTGAGCTCAGCCTAGCCCCGGGTCAAGGTGCCGGGGAAGCCCCCGCAGACCTGCTCGCTCTCCAGAGGCAGACGAGTGGTGTACGGCAGCCTAAGCGTGAGGATGAAATCTTTACAATTAACGAAGAAAGGAGTCTGTGGCAAAAGCAACCAGGAGAGGTTGCTCGTGCGGAGGAAGAGACACCATTCTCGGTCACTGAACGAAATCAGTGGTTGATCCAAGATGTGGGATTGAGAAATTTTACAAAAGGAGAGTCTTGTACTGACAAATAGGAGACGTGAGGAGTCTTTGTATCTATGACCAATGTGTTCGGTTTTCTGTTGACTTCTTTTCAAATCTGCCTACTCTTTTGTTTTTCACAAGACAACCCGAGCAACCTCTCGTGGCTGCCTTTTCCGCAGACTCCTTTCTTCCTTAATTGTTACCGTGGCCTGTGAAAGTTTAATTCTGACTGACTTACTCGATGATCATTTGTTGTATTGATGACAATGTTTACTGCACATTTTTTTCATTTCTAAATAGTTTTACAAATACTTGAAGACTTGTTTGTCTAGTAGAAGTGGCTCATTAGCACATCCTTCTTCAGGAACGAAGGTTTAATAAAACCCTAGAGTCCAAAAGGTTATCTTTAAAAAAAAAAAAAAAAAGCCTTAAGGATTTTTGTCTCATTTAAATTATCCATCTCCAAATTGACTAAGATTCAATTAGGAAATGAAGCACCTCAACTTTGTACCACCTGACTTGAAGAGGAGTCAGGGTGCCTCTGTGGCACCCACAGAGTGCTTCCCTCTGCCCAGCATGATACCTGTGGGAACCTCACTTTCTGAGTAAGTTCAGCTGTTACCTAGTTTGTGGCATTTCATCCCCTCCCAGGCACCAGCCTTCCCTTGAGAAAACACTAGGTGTGCACTGAGGCCATTTTTGAACACGATGTGAGAACAGTTGACTCCACTCCTCCCACACCCGAGGGAGAATGAAGCACAGAGGTCCAGGGCAGAGGGCTTCGAAGCTGCCATCACTGGAGCTCGGTAAACAAGTAAAAAGAAATGAAGACACTCCAAGGTAGCAGGGCACAGCCTCCGGAAGTCTCAAAATGAGAATCTGGAGGAAGGTCCCCTGAAATTTGAATGAGGTGGATGGCCAGACACCCACTGAGAATGTAAGATTGAACCAGCGTGCTTGCACATTAAAATAAGTATTCTTTGTTCATATATACGGGCCTCCAACTTTTTCCAGCATGCATACCACCTTAATGTTCCCAAACTTCTAGGGCTCCTTTCACACACACCCAGACACCCAGATTTGATAGGGAGCTAGTTACAGAACTAGCTAGCTACTATAGAAACCCCAAAATGACTTGAAGTACCGTGGAATCGAACTTTCTTCCCTAACGTCAAGTCCTGAGTTAGGGTGGTCTCAGGATGACCAAAGAATCTCCCCTTCCCATTTTCCACCCCACAGTGCTGTGTGTCACCTTGGTTCTTTACCTTTTGTTTGTTGCTATTCCCCACTCCAATAGGATTCCCCACTCCAGTAGGAAACTACCCTAATGGGTTCCATTTATCACTTTGAAGCATTCTTCCATGAAGTGTTCTATGTGCACACATTAAGTTTAGGTAAACAGTGCTGTTTTATACTTCACTTTGTTTGCAGCATGGTGCCACAGCTCTGTGCCCTAAGCTCCACTATGTCTCTATGTGCCAAACTCCTCTGTATCTCTGGGCTTCAGCATACTCTATAGCCTCCATCCCCTGTTTGACCTTCCACCTCCCCCGTTGAGGGGCACTGGCGCTCGTCTTCCCCACCCTCAAGACAACGGTGCCGAGGACGCCCGAGTGTGCATCCCCCTGTGGGCCTGGAGAGGACTAAGGAACACCTGTGAGTGGGTCACTGGGTCCAGGGTCATCATGCCCTAAATCTGATGACACCTGGCAGCAGAACCCAGAGCAGCAGTGCACGGGACAAATGGTGGCAGCTTTCCCATCTCCATCAGCCCAACAGTGTGAGTCATTACTTTTATGGACATGTGATTGCTCCAAAAACTAAGGAGTTTGAGCATCTCCTCCTGGGTTTCTGAGCCCTCTGGTTCCTCTTACGCACTTGCTTGTCCACACCTCTGCCGTGTTATTTTACTCCAGTCACTTTTGGCTCTTCACAATTTGCAGGAGCTCCTTGCAGTTTCGGTACGAACCACGTTGGTCTGGGCACTGCAGACATCTTCTACTGCTCCGCCTGTCTGTGCTGACTCTGGCCATGGGACACTTGGTTGAGTAGAGGAGGCATTTTTATAAGCCCAACGATCTCACCTGAGAAAACCATTCCCAACACCAGACAGTCCTCAGCCTGTCAGCTGGTGGCAGAAAAGCAATGGCAGCATTCTCATCAAACCGCTGTGGGTGTAGTTCTTGTGTTCCTTGAACCCCCCTCCCCCATGGCAGGGCAGCGCTAGGGGGACATCCTACCAACAACGGCAAGAGAATGGGCATCATTCCATAGGTCTGCACAGAGCTCAGCCTCAGGACTGGCCATAGCCGTGAGGTCTGCCCCACCCTCCCCAGCAGGTCATACCCTGGGAAAAAGCTACATCTGCATCAAGGACGTCGTCAGCAGAGCAGCTTCCCTGGAGTTCTCCACACCTCTTGGACATGAAAATCAGGTTGGGGCATCCCTGTGCCCATGTCATGATGGCAGAAACAGTTCTACTGCACTGCTCCCCATGCTGGTATCCCCCATATCCACCTTTCTGCTACCTCAGTAACAGGGACCTGGGTCTCCTCCAGGTTCTTGATGCTGCAAACAAGATTCAGTAGCCGTCCCGTGCACATTACCTCATGGAACCATGCTGGCATCCCTTTGGCTCGCCAACCCAGGGCTGGAGTTGCCACGTCACATGGTAGCACACAGTGTACTGTCTAGTCAACTACTGGAAGTGACCTCTGAGCCCTCCCTGATAGAAGGATTTGTGTGCCTGGGGCCATGGGATACATTGGTGTCTGGAAGAGGAACATTATTCCACAGAGAACAAGGGCCCACAATAGAGAGGCCGCTGTGACCAGTCAGCAGGAGCAGAGGGTGGGAGCTGACTTCAGTGAGGAAATGGCAGGGATTGCTTGTACAGCCCAGCAGGCAACACAGAACTTTCACCACTGGACATTCAGAGGAGCTGCTAAGCGAGAAGCCAAATCTTCCTGGAATCAAAGGCCATCCACGCTGGAGACATTCCTGGCCTGCAGGACACAGGCCGGCAGCTCCCTCCTGTGTCCCCACTGCATCTCAAACTGGAGTCAGGGAGGGGGCCAGAGGCACCCCTGATCTGAGGGGTCAGGATTATTTATTAGCGTTACTCGGCCAAGGTCCTACAGCTTGCCAAGAGGATGAACCCATCACTCTCCCATATATAACCAGGCAGCTTTTCCCACCCTCTGCTTGCCATTCTGATGTAGAGAGTATGTGAGAGAAAGGGAGAGACAGCTCATGCGCTGAGAATTCTATCCACATACCATCAGAAAGCAAGCAACTCCATGCTGGTATCAGAACCTCCCATCTCTCCCCAGCACAGGGCACCCAGGGGGGTACCACCTTTCTGGCCTGCACCCCAGCCCTGTCTAGCACATCCGTCTCCAGGCAGCCAACTGAGAGCAGAATGGACAGGCCTCCCAGCAGATCTCTGCAGAGGAGGAAAGCGGGTAGCTGGATCTCCAGCTGTGGGAAACTGGGGCAGCTCCCCAATTTCACTCAGCAGAAGCAGGAGGTGGAGGGCTCATCAGGGAGAAGTCCAACCCACAGACCCCCAACATGGGGCAGTGCAGACACAGTGCCTCCTCAGAGACCAGCCAGGGCATGGAGAGAAGACAGATGGGAGGAGGGATGCCAAGCAAACTGGTTGAAGCGAGCCCTCTTTAGTGGGCTCTGTAAGCGCCGGCTACCAGCCAGGCGGGCCGCCCCCAAGCTCACAGAAACACAAGAGGCCAGCAGCATCAAAGCCCAGTGACTTCCAAGTCTGAAAGGCTTCGTCCAGAAACAGGCCATCGATCATAAAGCTGCACTTTGGGGAACAACTCACAGCCCCAACCACCGTCCTTAACGCCTGTCTGTGTCAATTCTTGGACCCCTTGACCTTGTCACTTTGCGCTGCAGTTTTGTCTTTTGGAGGAATCTACACAATGACACTACTACTAAGAGGTTTTGCTAAATTCGTCCAGCAGAGGAAATATGAAGGGAAGCCAGAGGTACAGGGAAATGAAACACCAAGGTGAAGCCTGGGGATGGCCTGAGCCTGAGATTGCTCCTCCTACCCCAGGAAAAACTCCTGGGTCAGTGAGGGACAGGCAGGCACACAGGGCAGATAGAGGGTGATGCTAAGGCAGGTTCCTGGGAAACCACTGGCATCCAAGGGATGGAAGATGGAGAAGAGAAATGAGAGCCGGCTGAGTAGACACCCTCGGAGACAGAGCAGGGACAGAGCCTGGAGGATATGGCCAGCAAGTCTGCACTGCCCCTGACACACAGACTCCATGAGGACCTCAAGGTTCTCACGTTTCTGCGGATAGACCTCAAGCTGTAGGTGTAGGTTTGTGCAACATACGCTGTTGGAAGACCGCAAGCAGAGGTGACAGGTCTGATCTGCCCGCCCTCCTCACCCAGGCACCCTGAACATTCCTTTCCCTTGACACTCACCCCAAATTCAACCTTAACTGCTATGCCCAATGCATGGGTGGGGGTCTGTGGGCCTGGGTGTGCATGTCCGGTGGAGCAGCCCCGTTACAGGCTGCATTTAAATGGGGCAGGTGTCAGGTCTGGACAGCCCAGGCCTCCTGGAGATGACGACCGCAGCTCATGGAGACCCCGGCAAATCTGACGAGACTTGGGGCAGCGCAAAGAACTTTATGGAGTTGGGATACACTTAGGTTAACTTACCCCAATACAGATCTCTATAATGAAATGTTTATAGCCTAGAAACATGAACACCTAGAGGAAAAGGGAACACAAACACTCTTCTGAGGAGCACTGTCTTCAGCAACTCAAGGTGGGCACTTAGAGTTCGCAGCCCACATCTACACCTAGGAGAAGACACTCAGGGTTGGGGTGTCTTGAAGGATGACAGGGGGGTCCAGAAGGAGGCGGATGGAGGAGCTGCTTCAGGCCAGGGATGGAACGAGCTTCCTCTGCCCGGTGCCTGGGCAAGCAGCACATCACTGCATGGGAAGAGAGGGAAGGAGTGAGTTAGGTTCTATCCTGGAAGCCAGGTGACTGGAGAACGCAGCCCCACCAGACCCACACGTCTCCTCACCCACAATCACCACCCACTTGGAGCTGATTAACCAGTATTGCCAGAAGTGAAATGACACCTCTCAGCTCAGAGGAGGGAAGACAGAGGCTGCTGGCTCCTGGCTCCTGGCTCAGACTCAGGGTTGCAAAGAGCCCAGAATCTCCAGGTTTAGGCAAAGCCTCAGGGCACAGTGTAAAGGAGGACGTTCAGGATGAGGGCATGGCAACCACCATCCTCGCCAGGATCCCTGCCTCTCCTGACCTCACAGCCAGCTCCTACCTGTAGAGCCCCAGGACACGGCAGGGGCCCAGTGCTTCAATATTGGGATGCAAGTCCCCCCTCTCTGCATATGTTCCTTCCCACATGGAAGCTGGAGAGTCTCCTGGATTACTCATTCCTGAAATTCAGCCCCAAATGGAAGCCAGGCAGCGGTCTTAAGGCTTCTCTCTTGGTAAGCTACCACCTTGCTAATTCTTGAATCTGTGCCCCCTCTGCACTCCCCTGGCCACCAGGACAGGGTGCCCACCTGGAGCAGCATACTGAGGCCCAGGTTGCGGTGCCTCCTCTCCAGCTCCGACACAGCCTGCAGCAGGGACCTGAACCTCTCCGCTGGGTCCTCATCCTCGTCGTCCAGGGACCCTTCCTCTTTCTCTGCTTCCTGCAGGAAGCGCCCCTCCTCCTCGGCAAAGAAGGCCCGAAGCTTCTTGTAGTCCGTCAGGGCCTTCTTCCTCCGGTCCATCACATGTCCCTACAGGATGGGTGGGTGGCAGGGAGGGATACCCGTGTCCTCGGGCTACCCCGAGAGCCCCCACCCCACCACCGACCACCTCAGGGGAGGAGAGTCCCCTGACCGTCTGACTGTACAGTGCTCAGCTGTGGTCCAAGGCCCTGGCAAATAGGGTCCGGGTACACAGCCACGTTTCCTTGTTCACATGGACTCCAACCCCACCCCACTTGCCTTCCACACAGCAGCGGCGGACTCAGCCTGGCCATGCAGGTCCCGAGCATCGTTCAGATCTTTCCTCATGATCTCCACAGATCCCTTGTTTTCCTGGAAAGAGATGTTGGTTATGGGGTGTGTGGCCACTTCTGAAGGTCTGGGGCCCACCTAAGCCCAGTCCAGAGGGACATTGCACCACCAGAATCCCCTGTCCGACGGTCCAGAGGCCTCAGTTCATGGTCTTGGCCCACCAGACACCTCAAAACCCTGCAGGTGCCAGAGATGGGGGTCTTAGTGACCCACTATGCTCTCTCCAGTCTGAGAGAAATATTTGTGCTAAGAATCCAACAGGGTAACTGTACACAAGACCATCCATTGGGGTCCCTAGTGTTACTCTCCCCAGCGCAGGGATGGAGGGTGGTCTCTTTGGGGTGAGGATGGCCACACCCAGGGCCTGCCCAGCTCCATGCACTGACTGGATAGGTGGGGTCCTTCACCAGGAGGAGAGACCAACTCCAGTCCCCTGGCCACATGCTCTAGCCCCAAGGAAGCTCCTGGATGCTACACTCCACTGTTTACCCAGGAGACCCCAGGACCCAACCCCTGACACATGTACCCTCAAACGTGCTACTCTCTCCCCTCTGGTGGGCAGGGACCACACTGTTTCCACTCCCGGGGCCTGGCTGTCTTTATTCTCTAAGAAATAAAATTGAGCCCCACACACACATCCCGAGACACCAGCTGTGACCAGACTCTCCGATGGCGGGTTCCGACCCAGAATCCAGTGCCACATGTAACGGCTGAAAGCACAGTGGAAAAGGTTCCAGAACAAAGTAGGTTAAGGGACTCGGGAGAAGACGGAATTGGAGCGGGGTGCACAGGACCCCAGAGGGGCCGATAGCCTCAAGTCCCGACCCCTATGAAGGGACTTTGCTCGTTGGGGCAGGGCTACCATAGCGTGACGTCATGCCAGCGGCAGGGCAGTAACACAAAAGGGGCAAGGCATGGGGGCGGGGCCCCAGCAGGACTGTCTGCCCATGGGGGGTGGGGCAGGGCAGTACAACACTGAGAAGGCGGCAGGGGCATCCTGGGGGGAAGCGGGGGACGACGGGGAGAAAGGGCACTGTCCAGGGCTGGGGAAAGGGGGACTGGATACCTTCCGAAGGTAGGGGAGTGGAGAGGGAGCAACCTCTGGGGGTAGGGAATGGGGGAACAAGGCACCGTTCAGGGATGGGAGAAAGGGTACTGGGCACCGTACAGAGAAAGCAAAAGGGACAGGGCAACAACTGGGGTATGGTGGGGGGGGGGGGGGCGGCGGTCAGAGCTCCGTCCAAAAGATGGAGATTGGGGACTAGGGCGCCAACCGGATAATACGAAGGGGGAACAGGGCGCAGTCTGGGGATGGGAAGGGGGTCAGGGCACCCTCCGGGGAAGGGCAGCGCATGGGACGCCGCCCGCGCGCACCTTGCCGCGCAGCGCCTTCCTCCAGCGGGGCTCCCACTCGGGCGGCTCGGGCCCCGCGGCCATGCGGCAAGCGGCGCACAGCGGGCCCCCGTCGGCTCGGCACAGCAGCTGCAGCGCCGCCTCAGAGGCCGGGCCGTCGCGCGCGGGTGCCGCGGCAGCCTCCTCGAGCGCCAGCAGGCGGCGGCTGAGCGGCGGGCGGCCGGGCTCCACAGCGCGCTGCCAGCAGTCGTCGGCGCACTCGGGGCACGGGAAGGGCCCGTCCTCCTCCGCCCAGAATCGCACCACGCACGCCCGGCAGAAGCGATGGCCGCAGTCGGCGCGCACCGGCTCGCGGGGCGCGCGCTGGCACAGGGCGCAGGCGGCCTCGGCTGGGCCCGCGGGAAGCGCCAGGGCGGCGGCGGCGGGGCCCTCGAGGAGGGCGCAGACAGGGACGCAGACCGGGGAGCACAGGTGGCTGGGCTGGCGAGGCCGGAGACACGGGGGAATGCCGGGGACCGGGACGCAGGAAAAGCGCGGCCGGAGAGCCGAGGACGCTGATGCGCGGACAAGGATGGAAAGCAGGGACGAAGGACAAGAATGGCGACTGGGATGGCTGGGCGCCCGGCGCAAGGTCCTGGCAGGGGTGTGCTCCACCACGCAGGGTCCTGGCAGCGCTGTGCTCCACGCAAGGTCCTGGCAGCGGTCTACTCCAGCCTCCCGGGTCCTGACAGGCTGCTACACTCCGCCTGGGTCCTGGCAGCGGTGTACACTCCACTCCCTCCCAGCTAACAGTGGCGCGCTTCAGTCTCCCCCCGCGGGCCGACCCATGTCCTTGCACGCTGAAATCTTACAGGGATTGTCACTTCTCCCATAAATGACTCGTGTGAGAAAGGGAAACAGTTTTATTTGAAAAGTCCATTTTAAACATCTTTTTGTAAGCTGCTAGGACCTGAGCTTCAAGCACCTCCTCCGGGGCGCAACGCCCACGCGGGGTGGGGACTGGGCTGGAATACGGCCTGCGTGGGACCCCTCGTGTGCACCATCCCACGTGAAATCGTTCTGCATGCACCGAACCGCGTGGGCCTTCCCCGCGTGCGTAGGTCCGGCGTGGACTCTCAGAGGAACACGTCCTGTGAGGGCCACCCCACGTGGGTGGCCAACGTCCGACCTGGAGCCCAGGCTTTAGGTCCCCAGTTCGCCCCTGAGCCTCAGGCACGGGGAATCCAGCGGCGAGGAAACTCATTGATTTAGAGTGAAGACTTGTGATAAGACCCAGGGCTACCAGTCACCAGGCCCATACCAGGAAATTCGTTAGCATTTCTTTAGAAAAGACAAACAAAAAAGGTTTAGGGAAGGAGCGGTCTGGTGGTTTGTTTTTGTTTTTGTTGTTTTAAACAACCAAGCACGTGGTTTAAAAAAAGATGCAATTTTTAATTTTTTAAAAGTGAATCTGTTATTCCGCATAAGTGCAAAATCTTCCTAGGTATTGCTCTTTGGTTTTGTGGGGGGGTTTTTGTTTTTTTTTAAATCTGATGTTGATTTAACAAAAAACACGTAAAAGTTAAGTTTTATTCAGGGACCTTACTGAGGCCTGTAGCCAGGAAATAGCTGTTGACTGAAGAAAATGCACAACCTAAACGTTGAGAGTTACATTTTATTTGGCAGACTTGCTAAGGACCTAAGCCAGGAAGAGAGCCTCTCAGGAGCCAGGTATATAGGAGTTTTGGCAACAAAAACCAGGTTTGGAACAACAAAAGGTTACTGTTAAAGAAAATCAGACATCTTAATGAATTTAGTGTTTTTTTTAATGTATGGGAAGATGCAATAGTCTGGGCTTATTGGAATCATTCCTTTGATAGGGACCTTAACTATCTAGGGCCAGTACCCTGTTTTTCTCCTTTCTGAATCCCCTCAGGGTGCACAGTTGGGGTGGCTGTGGTGCCACAACATCCTTTGTTTACTGATAAGGCAAGCTGGTTGTCTTTATCCACACAGCCTCTCCTTACCTCTGAAGGGACTGGTCCAAAGAGGTAGTGGAGGAGCCAGTATATATAAGAATTGTTTTGGCTGGGAAATACTTGTAGTCAAGCATACATAAAAGATTACTGCTAATCACAAAGAACAGATATCTCAAGTTACTGATTTTAGTGTTTTTCTATCTATGGGAAGATGCAAGAATATGGGGTCATTGAAATTATTCCTTAGATATGCATTTTAACTGTCTGGGGGCCTGGTAAATCCAAAGTGCAGAATGTTTCATCATTCTTTCCCCCATCTTGAATTCCCCTCAGGGCACACTGTCAGTGGGCACCTGTAGTGGGTTGCAACTTACCTCTTTCTATAACAGGGTGATGAGTGACACTCTTTATTCTCTTTGTTTACATTGGCATAGACTTGAAAATGCACTAAATGGGCAGTCGGAAGTGTGACTGGCAAACTGAGGTTAGTTCTGTGGAGCAATGGTTAGAAGGAGAAAAGCACTTCAGGCCGAGCCTAGTTGATTTGTTGGGTAGACTAGGAACACAGTGGAGAGAAAAGTGGGGGGAAAAAAAAAATCAATGAGCAAAGGCCATGATAATCCAGTGAGTGTGAAAAATAAGCAGGCACAACCATTAAAGGCAAATAACCAAACTAGGAAAATGTCAGCCACAAATATACAAAGAATTCATAAAATTTGGAACAGAAAAGTACAACGGAAAAATACCCCCTGCCCCCATGGAATTTGTCAGCGCACAGAGAAAACGCAAATGCTGAATAGACATGAGAAAAAATATACAATCTAACCAGTTACCAAGAAAGAGAAACATAAAGTGAGACTTTTTTTTCACTATTAAGTTGGCAGACCCTGTTACTAAACCAAACTTGGGTCCACTTATCCATGTCGTAGCAAAGCCAATCAGTCTACTGACACTGAGTTGTGGTGAAGGAAAGTATGCAGGGTGCCAGGCAAGGAGAATGGGCAGCTCATGCTCAAAAAGCCTAAACTCCCCAATGGATTTTAGGGAAAGGTTTTTAAAGGCAGCATTTGGGGTAAGCAGCTGGTGGACTTTCTTCTGGCTGGCTGGTGATGAGGTAACAAGGTGATGTTTCAGGAATCCTAAACATCTGGTTCCAACACTGGTTCCAACCAGTCTTGGGTCTACCTGCTTGTCAGCATGTAGTCACCATCCTCCACCTGAGTGGGGGTCTTAGTTTCTGCAGAACAACTCAAGGATTTGCATCAGATTATTATTATGTCCCTTGAGGAGGAAATAGGACTCTGTTTTATTGCTGAACTATTTTTCAAGCTCTCTTGCTTAATGCTTTTCCTTTGTTTCTGCATTCCATCACTTCCCTAATTAGAGCCTGAGTCTGCTCCTCCAAACTCAGGGAAGGCCTGGGACACTAATGCCTTTTTCTACAAACAAGAAATGGGGGATATGGAGGGGCTTTTGTACCTGGGAGGTCCCTCCTGCTGGGTTTCAACCAAAAAAACCCTGATTTTGCAGATATTGCTTCTGGGAGACAATGTAGCAGTATGTGTTAAGGATCTTCAGATTTTTCATAACCTTTGGAATTCCTTTTCTCAAAATATGTTCTATAAAAATAACCCAAAGTGGAAATAAATCATCATTTGGTTTGGCTTGGAGAAATGTTTGTCATATCACTATTTGGGAGGGGGGGAAGCTTAAAGTCCAATAATAGGGGAATGACTCAGCAAATTATAGTAGCCATCAATTTGAAGATGTGTGCATGAAAGATTTTTGGAAATGAGGAACGGCAAATATTGTTAGAACCCATCCATGACCTGCTCCCAACTCCAATGTGTGGATTTTTCCCCACACCAGGCAATTCTCTGTGTTTACAATTTAACTTAATTTTGACACTTCTGGAGATAGCATCAAACCCCACAGGTTAAGGGCTCAGTGCTACAAGACTGCCCCCCTGCAACTTCAGTTGCCAATCACAAATCCAAGCATCACCTGTGATACTATAGTATCACAAATGTCTATAGACCAGAGGGTCTCATCACGGTATCACACTATCCTTCATTAAGACCAGCAGAATCAAAATTGTGTTGTGCAGAATTCCCATTCTCCAAGACAGACTCAAACTGGCATTTTCCCTCCAGCTTCCTTTGTACCCTACAGATGAGAGACAAGGAATGGGAGAAGAGAGGGCAAAGAAGAGATGTACATTCTCTCCCTCATCTGCTTCTTGAACCATCCAGAGAACTGAAGACTCCCACTTTCAGGTCGGAGGCAGAATAAGAGTGGGTGATGGTCTGAATTATTGCTCAGAATAACATTTCATAAATACCACTGATACAGTAGGACACTTGGCAGGCTCTGAGCATCTTGATGCTGACATCAAAGACATCAAAAAACTAAATAAGGGACTTCCCTGGTGGCGAAGTGGTTAAGAATCCACCTGCCAATGCAGCGGACATGGGTTTAATCCCTGGTCCGGGAAGATCCCACATGTCACGGAGCAACTAAGGCTGTGCACCACAACTACTGGGCCTGTGCACTAGAGCCCACGAGCCCCTACCAAGCCCCTGTGCCACAACTACTGAAGCCCACGCGCCTAGAGCCCATGCTCTGCAATGAAGAGTAGCCCCCCCTTGCTGCAACTAGAGAAAGCCTGCGTGCGGCAACGAAGACCCAACGCAGCCGAAAATAAATAAATTAATAAGTAAATAAATTAATTAAAAAAACAAAAAAACCCAAAGCTTTATTTAAAAAAAAAAAAAAACTAAATAAGAGAATGCCTCACCATGAAAGGGCAGAATTCCCAGTTTTGCTGATTCTGAACCATATTCCATATTTCTCAATATTGTATTTTAAATAGATTAGTATAAAGTTTTGAGATTAAATTAGTAATAATGAAAAAATCTGAATATTTTCTACAAGTGTGACAAAGTAGTTCTTTTTTTTTAAGGTAACAAAAAAATAGACCACTAGAAGAGAATTAAAGGATTCTAAGGGTAGCAGAATATACCACCCCAAAATGTGTCACTTTGGCATAAAGATTATTTTGAGCTGGAGGCAAATGAGGATCAACAGTTGCAGAAAGATGCCTTCCCAGAGTTTCCTTAACTGACTAAAAGCAGAAACTTCTGAAAAATGAAAACTGCCATAAATGCCCTCTCTGGGGAAGTCTCCTGGCTGTGAAGATGATGGAAAGTCAGGGCCAAGATGGACCTGCACTAATGACACTTGTCTTCCATTGGTTTCCCCCCAAATATTTACCTTCCCATAGCTTGACACCCCTGGAAGCCTAAAACACTTTTCCTTTCTCTTGTCACTTCTCTACAGATTTATTTGTTAAGATGTTATATAAGCCCAAGTTCTAACCATCCCTTTGAGTTACTCATCACTGAGATTTCTCCCGTGTGACGTGCACCACATGCATTAATAAACTATTTTTCTCTTGTTGATCTGATGAGTTTTTTTTTTTGTCAGTCTAATTTATGGGGCCTCAGCCAATGAAACTAAGATGAGAAGAGAGAAAAGTTTTTCTCTTAAGTTTTCATTACAGGAAGTCGTAATCGCACATCAACCTAATGATTTGATGTGTGTTTTATTGCATTTCGAGTTGCCCTATTTTAAGTTCTGTTTTCACAAACCAAACAAAAGGGGATGGTAAAGAGATCTTCAACTACGTGTGTAGGAGAAATGATTGAAGAGCTGAGGGTGTTGAGATTAAGAAGATAGAACTCTGTGGAAATTTCATGTCCGGCATGTGGAAAACGAATAGAAAGCAATTCTTATTTCTCAGAAAAGACAGAAATAGGACTAAGAAATACAACTTACTAGGAAGCAAATTTGAAGTCGTTATGGTTATGATATTGTGATGTATAATAAGAAATATATATTTGGCCTTCCTCCCTATTCCTAGCACAGAGCTCCTAAAACCCTGGGAATTTCCTAAGTGATGAGAATCATAAAGTTGTCTTGATTTTCTAAACGAACCTCTGTCAGTGACATCAGGGTTTGTGTTAATGAGGTAACGTTTGGAAAGTTCTTGAGGATGGGAGCAGGTTGCCAGGGGAACCAATCTAGTAAGAGAGGGTTGGAAGTTTTAGTCCCACCTTCCATAAAAACCCAGAAGGATGGGGTTTGGAGAGCTTCCAGGTCGATGAACACCTGGAGATTTGGAGAGAGTGGCATGCCCAGAGAGGGCATGGAAGCTCTGTGCCCTTTCCCCATACCTTACCCTGTGCATCTCTTCTACCTGGCTGTTCCCCAGTTATATCCTTTTATGATAAACTGGTGATTTGTAAGTAACATGTTTCTCAGAGTTCTGTGAACTGCTCTAGCAAAGTAATCAAACCCAAGGAGGAAGTCAAGGAAACCTCTGATCTACAGTGGGGTCAGTCAGAAGCACAGGTGACAACCTGAACTTTCTATTGGAGTCTGAACTGGGGACAGGCTTGTAGAACTGAACCCTTAACCTGTGAGACTTGATGCTATCTCCAGTTAGGTAGTGACAGAATTGAGTTAACTGCCTGTGAGAAAAACACAAACATCAGAATTGGTGTCAGATTTGGAATGATATTCCTCCAAATTTTCCATGTTCTAATGAAAACAAAAAAAAAAGAATCACGGAGTGTTAAAGCTGAGATTGGTGTTCCGGATGGTTCAGTCCATTCCATGTCTGACATAAAGAGGCTGAAAGCCACACACGTCAGGTTGGTACCTCCACAAAACTACCAGACTGCCTTAAATAAGGACTCTTTCATATTTTCATTTGTATTTTTCTGCTTCAAAGAAAATTATTGTCTCATTTTAGAACTGAAGAGGGAAAAAAATCAGGGTGGGGTATTTGTTGGTTTCCAACAAATTAAACGTATTGAAAGAAAAAAGGTGAGTGGCAAATATAAATTGCAAGTATGGTATTATCTGTGAGAATAATTTTCCAGACTTTTCTAGGTTTTCATAATAATATGCTTGAAAACTTGTTTCTAAACCTGTATTTATTCCTGATACATTTAAAGCTGTATCCACTCTTAAGTACAGCTAAGCTCTATCACATATATTCTTTTAGGTGGTATTTCTTTTTATTAGGATCTAAATATTTTTAATTCCCCATATGATCTCTTTTTTAACCCAAATATTATCTAGCTATACATTATTTAGTTTCCAAATATACAGAATTTGTAACTACAATTTGCTTAGTAATTTATAGTTTACTACACTACAGATGTAGAACACGACAGTTTGGAATTTAATGAGCTCTCCTCTTATGACTGAATGGATGGGTTATTTTTGCAAATGGTGCCTGTGTGCTCAAAAGGAAAGTGGGTCCTCTGCTTACTGGTTATAGTTCCAACATCTTGACGTTATTAATTGTATTATTGAGCTCTTCAATAGCACTGCTCAGTGGGCTTCCCTGATGGTGCAGTGGTTAAAAATCCACCTGCCAATGCAGGGGACACGGGTTCGAGCCCTGGTCCAGGAAGATCCCACATACTGCAGAGCAACTAGACCCATACGCCACAACTACTGAGCCCGCGCTCTAGAGCCTGTGAGCCACAACTACTGAGCCCGCGTGCCTAGAGCCCATGCTCTGCAACAAGAGAAGCCACCGCAATGAGAAGCCCATGCATCTCAACGAAGATCAGGCCCCGCCTGCCGCAACTACAGAAAGCCCGCATGCAGCAAAGAATACGCAACACAGCCAAAAAATAAATAAATTAATTAATTTTAAAAAATATATCACTGCTTAGTTTGTATTTGATTTCTCAGTGTCTGTGTGTGATAGGTGTTCAAAATCTGTGACAATGGTGATCTACCCATTTCCACAAGGATTGCAATTAGCTGGTATTTTGAAGTGATATGAAGTGCGTTTATGCTTAAGATGATTATGTTGACTTGATCTAGTGTTCACTGTATCAGAATGTAACGTCCATCTTTGTCATTTATGATCATTTTTACCTCAAATTATACTTTTTTTAGATCCTGAGATATAAACATGATAGAAAATGAGAAATATCAGAAATCCCTAGAAATCATTTATATTGAAATTACTACATCGAAATGCGTGGGACCCAAATAAGCCGTACTTAAAGGAAATGTTTCTTTAAACTCATTTATGGGGATGGAGGCTGGGGAGAGGAACTAACCATTTGTTATGGATTGAATTGGGTCCAGCAAAAATATGAAAAGAAGTGTTGAAGTCTGTTAACCTGAAACAAATAGACTGTTAGTGTTTCTCCAGCAAAGATGGGTTTATTCGGGATCAGCAGAGAATTGCAACTTGGGGTCTGCAACCATGGTGAGCCTCATGCAAATCCCCACATGGCAAGGGAAGGAGAACACTTTTATAGAGAGGAAAAGAAAGTTGGGAGGGCCACAGTAAACAAAGAGTCCTTGTCTTCATTGGCTGAGTCCTTGTCAGAAGAGAGGAGCATTCTTTCTTCTTCCTGTTGGGCTCTGCTGTCATTGCAGCACATGAGAGCTCCCTCTTCTGGTCTCCAAACTCTATTTAGGAAACCCAGCAGGACTCTGCGGGGCCTTCCCAGAGAGAGACACCAGCTGACCCCTGTGTCCCCTGCCTCTTGTTTGTAAAAAAGCTTTAGCCTCCTAGGCCTCCCCCGAGTTTCAAAGAACTAATTTAATCAGAGAAATGAGAAAATGCAGAAACAGAGGAAAACAGTTAAGCAAGACAAAATAATAGTTTAGCCATAAAACAAAGTCAAGAACCTTTAGTTCCTCCCCAAGTCCAGGTTGTCACCTATGCTTCCGAGCCACCGACTATAGATCAGAGGTTTCCATACCCTCCTCCTTGGGTTCCATTAATTTGCTAGAGTGGCTCACAGAATACAGAGAAACATTTTACCTACTACATTACTGGTTTATCATAAAAGCATATAACTTGGGAACAGCCAGGTGGAAGAGATGAATAGGGCAAGATATGGGGAAAGGGTGCAGAGCTTTCATGCCCTCTCTGGGCACACCACTCTCCCCAAATCTCCAGGTGTTCACTGACCTGGAAGCTCTCCAAACCCCATCCTTTTGAGTTTTTATGGAGGCTTCATTACATAGTCATGATTGATTAAATCATTGGCCATTGATAATGGATTCAACCTCTAGCCCCTCTCCCCTCCTGGGAGGTCAGGGTGGGACTGAAACTTCCAACCCCATCTCACTAGGTTGGCTCCCCTGGCAACCTGCCCCATCCTCAGGGACTTTCCAAAAGTCACCTCATTAACACAAAGTCTGGTGTCGTCGACAGAGGTTCATTTTGAATATCAAGATACCTTTATGATTCTCATCACTTAGGAAGTTCCAGGGGTTTTAGGAGCTCTGTGCTACGAATAGGGAGAAAGACCAAATATATATTTCTTATTATACATCACAATACCACACCTTCAAAATATTTCCAGTACTTCATTAGACTTTTGTAAAAAGTGCACTGGAAAGCAGGCAAGCAAGGAAAATGGGCATAACAGGGAAGATATTTGGGAATATATGTAAATAAACAAGAGATGATCGTTACACAGACCAATGATGGTAATGAGCCTTGAGCTGTGAAGTATGATTAGTAACTCAATCATTGAACAAATAGCAAAATATAAATAATAATTGAATATTGTACTATACACTTAAAATCTTTTGAGAGAGTAATTTCATGTGTTTTTTACCAAAATAAAATAAATAAATAAAATTTGAAATTTCTTCCTGGATTTTTTAAAACCTCAATTGCATTGTTCAAGTCTGTTCTTGCTTAACTAAAATAAGTCAAATGAATGACTACTGCCTTATCTCATGGGGTTCTCAAATCTAGGATGAAAAAAATGGGCCAGTTTGCATCAGCTCAAGTAAATACCAGTGTAATACTTTAATAAAATGGCACAAGTAAATTTTCTAGGAAGTGAAATCCATTTCATCTTGATGTATCAGGACCAAAAGTGACAGAAACTAATTTGAACCATAGAACTGAAAATGGAGGAGGTACATTCCTTGGCTCCTCATCTCGGTCCACTCGGGTTGCTATCATACTATAGACTGGGTGGACTAAAAGCAACAGACACTTATTTCTCATAATTCTGGAGGCTGGGAGTTCAGTGTCAAGGTGCTGGCAAATTTGGGCTCTGGAGAGAGCCCACTTCCTGATTCATTGATGGATGACTTCCCACTGTGTCCTCAGATGACAGAAGGGGCAAGGGAGCGCTCTTTTATAAGGGCACTAATCCCATTCCTGAGGGCACCACTCTCACGACCTAATTACCTCCCAAAGGCCCCACCTCCTAACACTATCACCCTGGGATTTCAACATGAATTTTGGCGGGGAGTGCTATTCACACCACAGCACTCCTGAAAGGGTGTTGTGCCATACAGCTCTTGTCCAGCAGAGCTCTAATGGCCGAATGTCTTCAGGATATATGCCATGCCTTCTCTCCAAGCTCTTCCTTCTGGTGGAGTCCCCAGGCAGGTGTCTCCTATTGGCAGCCTTCAGCTTCTACTAAAAGCAATCTGAGCCTAGCAAACTGTGCTATTGTGATCTATAATAAGAAATATATATTTGGTCTTCCTCCTTCTCCTGGTACAGAGCTCATGAAACCACTGGAATTTCCTATAATAAAAGCAATAAAGGTGTCATTTGTTCTGTTAATGAGGTGACTTTTGAAAGGCCCTAAGGATGGGAGCTGGTTGCCAGGGGAACCAATCATGTAATCAGGGGGTTGGAACTTTCAGTACCACCCCCTGACCTCCAGGGAGTGAAGAGGGGCTGGAGATTGAATCAGCTGCCAATGTCCAATAATTTAATCAATTATGCCTATGTAATGGAAGCTCCAAAACACCCAGAATGGTTCCAGGGAGCTGGGACCAGCACCAGCCAGAGAAAGGCAGTAAATTCTGGGCAAGCCCTGACCACACGGAGCCACATATTAGCCAGGAGGCCAAGGGAAGAAAGAGAGGAGATGAGTAAGAGAACAGTGGAAGGCCTACGAAGTCACCTGCTAGGCTGGGGAGTTGACGGGCTTGGAGATGACCTCACAACTCCAGGAGATAACCCAGGTGAGGAGAGACCACTATCCATACCCAGGAGCCACGGCCAGAGCCCATATCACTGCCAGGATGCTCCTGGAGAACGTGCTCGCTGCAACCTCCACCCTCCAGGAGAAGGGAATAATTTTTGTAAAATTAATGATTAAACTTACAGATAGAAAATGTTAAGTTTCTTTTAATGCTCCAGTATTAAAAACAAACTTTGGACAATGTTTTAACTTTTTCAACTCAAAAATCATGTCAAAACTAATGACTCAATTTAATGTTTTAATTGCAAATATAGTGCTAACTTTTTTAGATATTTTAGTCAAAACTTTTAAATAATTCAATATCCTAAAAAATCCAAATATCCCAATGGTATTTCTAAGCTTAAAGCAATATTAAGAATATTTCTAGGGGCTTGAGTCACTATGTACAGCTCATATAAAGTTATTCCATCATCCCAACCCAAGCAAATAGGAGTTTCTTTCCCAGGGCTCTGAAGGGAAGAATGATAGGGCACTGAAGGGAATGTTTCCTAGAGATCAGAAACAATTCACCAAGGAGCACCACGCCTTTCATATGTGAGCTCACCAATCCATAGCCCACACCCTAAGCATCTCCTCTCACATTCATGGGCAGGCCACTGTCCACCTGCCCTCATCACCCCAGGGCAGGTACCACACAACTAGGGACAGGCCCTATGCCCCAGAGCCAGCTGAAACTACTCAAACCAGGCAATCCTGAGTCTGCTTGCCCTACCTTATCTTGTCTTTCCTGTAGAAACAACAAGGGTCTTGCTCAAGTTTTCCCCTCGCTCCCCCGGCTTCCTAGCAGACCCTGGTGTTTCTCAGTGTGGCCCTGTGAGGTGTGTTGTGCCCCTCCTCTTGGGAACTGTGAGTATAACAGCTATCTTTTCAATGGCAGTCATGTCTTGATCTGTTGGCCTCACCATACCTGAATAACAACAGTAATAATTTTTTAAATTGGCTGTATTTTAAAAGTGAGACAAAGCCAAGAGCGAGAGGCAGCAGTGGGTATGGCTGGGAGACAAGTTCCTAATTATGGGTGGACATCAGTGGCTGTGTGCAGAGCCAGGGCTTACACAGAAGGGGGATGTGACCAGGTTCCGTAATATCCCAATGCTCAGATGCCGGCTTGTAAGGGAGGCTAAGAGTAAGTTTATCTGCCATTTTTCCAGGAGCAACAGCACCCAGCCCCTTTCTAGAATCTGAGGAAGTTGCAAAAAGCATTAAAACTGCTTACTTCTAAGGCAAAACCAATTCTTGGTTGTAGAGAAACAAAACCACGTAAATAAAGTGAATATCAATCTACAGGGGAAAAGTTGAGTTCAATAGAATGCATGCTGGGCAGCCAGGAGTTATGCAGTCATGGAAAAGATTTAGAGCTTTCCCAGAAAATCTGAAGGGAGGCCTTAAGAAAGACTAGGTAAATCTATGCATATCAGAATCACATATTGTGAAACAATTACACAAAAACAATACCTGTATAACTAATAAGGAAGAATTCATGGAAAGCTGTTACTCTACATGGGGAAGAGAAGTGAAATGAGAAGCAGGAGGACAGGCAGGTAGTAGCATATGCCCTTTGATAAACCCATGCAGGTGTGGGTACCTGGAACAGGAGTTTAAAATAGCCAACCAAAGGCACCACCCAACACAGCCACTGGACACTGTACTCCCAGCCTGCCTGGAAAATCATTTTTCAAGCCCATTCCACATTGGAAAATATTACAGGAGGTTATTGCTTCTCTAGAAAAGAGAGTTTGCGCTTAGGTATGAGGACTTATTTGGTGTTCCAGCATAGGACTCTGGGAAGGATGCTGTACACAGAATCTAAGGCTGCAGACAACACCGAAGGAAGATGAGCCTGGGGTCTCGGGTCCTGACTCGAGGGATTCTCTAAGGGAGACCTGGTGGTGAGCTCATTACCATATCCAGGCCTGCGATTGAAGAGTTCCAAACTCGAAGCCATCATCCCAGCTCCGCTCCCCTCCCCCCAGCTCTTCGCCTCCTAAAGTGTGGGAAAAGCTCCGTCCCTCCCAAAATTCTGGACCGCCCCCCTCCCCGCCAAGACAACGAAAGAAGAGCCAAGGACACTCGGAAAACCCCCCCAAGTCACTTGACACCGCGCGCGGGCGGCCTCAGAACAGCCAGTCGCGTTGCTAGCGGCTCCATTTCACGCCCAAGGACCCGGATGCGGCGCGCGCGATGAGGGTCCTTGGGCAGGACCCGGACGCGACGGGCGGCGATGGTGCACAGGAGGGTGACCGCAGAGCCCCCACCCACCCAGGCCGTCCTGGCGCTGGGATCCTGCGCGACGCGGCTTCCCGGACACAGAAAGAGTAGCACGCGGGAGGGCGCTGGGGCTCAGGGGCTGCAGCAGTGCAAGGGTGCGGGATACAGGGACGCGCGGACACAGGATTTCAAGGGTGCTAGATAGAGGAGCTCAAGGGCGTAGGAGTGCCGCAGCGCCAGGACTCAAAGGGATGGCAAGCGGCACACACCGTGCAAAGACGCAGATGGGGGGTAGGGTTGTGGAGGTGGAGGGGAACCTTCCCTGAAGACCAGCTCCCGCCTACAGTCTGGGGACTGCCCGCGCAGGATCGGAAAGAGTGGTGGCCTCCGGTATTTATTTGAAAGGGCTCATCTGGATTGGTTCAAACTCAATCTTGCCCGCCCCTCACACAAACCTATTGGCTAAGGCGCCTCCTCGAGCTTTCCAAGGCTTTCTATTATTCCACCACCTCTGCGGCGTCCTTCAATTTGGCGTGTGAGTTTGGAATTTCTTGTATTTTTTGCACATTTGTGCCTTAATGTTTTCACCCCTGTCTTTGGATATTATCGTGATTTCCTGACACGCTCGTAACACAGAAATGCTGCTGCTTTTGGGCGGGGGCTGGAGGGGTCGGGGGGGAGGGGCTGGACAAAACCACCCAGACCAGCCCTGGGATGTTCCCTGTGTGTGTCAGGGGTGAGGCCGTCTGCCCACCCATCCCCCAGTCACCTTCCGTCACCTTCCCTTCGACTAGGTCTCCTGAAAATACCAAAAATATAAAATATATCAATAAAAAAAGAAAATTATTGTCATAAAATCTCGTCTGTGTTTTCTGTATTTTCTCAATACCGCTGGAAGTTGCTAGATTCACTTTCAACACCCCTTAAGATCTTTTAATGAATGTAGTTAAATAGGAAGTAAGAGAAAAACACGGTGTATGCATGGGGAGGGGTGACATTCCCCTGGAAGAACAAACAATTAGAACCGCCCATGTACCGGTGCAGCTTCGAGCTGGGGAGGGGGCTTGGGTGCCTTCTGTGCCCACTGACCCCAGCCTTGCCTCTGACGCCTTCTGCGTCCGCACGGTCTATCCGGGTGTGACTGTCGCAGCTCAGAAGCCGATGGGCGAGCGTGCCCTGCCTCTGTGTGTCTGTGTGTCTGCGTGGGCGCTGAGATGGAAATGACATAGTCCGCAAGCTGTGCGTCCATTGCTGCTTCTCAGGTTTCGTTTCGCGGTCCTATCTCACTTCTGCAGTTGTGGTCGCCTGTCCTTCATTCACACCTGGCTCTGGGATTAGATTTCAGCCCTACTCTTTTCTAATTTGCTGAAATAAAATGGGCAAAGAAGTCATTTGGCCAACACGGGTGTTTGGAAAAGACCACTCAGTTATCTTGCGCAGGATGCGGGCCAGCATCTGCCTATCTTGCGTCCTGCGCGCGCGCGCGCGCGCGGCCGGAAGGGCCCTGGATGCCAGCGCATCGGAGGGCAAGGCATTGGAGACTGGGATCCCCAGCCCTTTGCCACGCGGGGCATCCCTCGGTGGTGGCAGGAGGATGGCTTTTGTCCTCAGGGTGTCCGCTGGAAGCTGTGCTGAAGGACAAAGGCTGCCTAAACCGTCTTTTCCTTCTTCGCAATCTTGCATTCTGTGAGGTTTACTTTTTCTCTGCAGAGCTCCACGGCACGCCCTGTAATTTCAACTACTCACTTTCTTGCAGCGCTCAACCCTAAAGAATTAAAACTCTTCTTCAATAAGCCTCCGTGTTGTCTTTTCTGTACCTGCGGGGTGCTGTCTCCAGGCAGATTCCTCCCTCCCTCCCAGCAAGCTCTGTATATAGCAAGTGTTACAATTCCGATATGGAAAGAATCAGCATTCTATTGAGGGAGGGGGGGAAAATATATGTGTTTGCCATTGCAATGTTTCAGTTATATGAAATGCTTGTTTGTGAGAATTTTAAAGTGATTTGACTTCTTGCCTGAATGAGGAACTTACTGCACATTCCCCTAGGAGAAAAGAATGGCTTCATTCGTGCATCACAAAAATCCAGGATGATAAAACGTGCTCATTTCATGCATGAAGTAGGAAACAGATGGGCCCCTGGGCCAAAGATCTGGTGTTTGTCAAATGGACAAAACAAGAACGAAGCCCGTTTCCCTTCCTCCATTAATATGGAGGGAATGAACTAGCAGTGGGGACTTTGTTGCAGCAAAAATAGAAATGAGACTTTTCTGATAAACAAGGAAAATAAGGAAACAATGAACAGGCTGGGAAACAACATACACAGGTCTGAAAGAGTTAAGCAATCTTGGTTATTCTTCAGCTGTTACTACTAAAAAAACACTTGTAGCTAGTCTTGTCTTCACAAAGCTGATTACTCTCTGACTCCATAAGAATTTCCCTTTGCACCTGGCATTTCTTCTCCCCCTACACTCCCTTGTAGCACTCTTCATTTCAGAAAGAAGGTCACGGGCCGATAACTTCAGGGACACCAGACCCGGTTGCTGCCTGACGCCTGACGCCAGCTTTGGCCATGAATTTGCAGAAGAAAAGGAATGCAAGACCTTCATTACTTTGAGCCTTATCACCTACCCCAGACCATGACGCCCAGGCTATATAACCTTTCCCTATTCCCCAGGGAGGGGGGCACAGTTCTTGAGGTGCTAGCCTGCTGTGTTATCCCCTTTGCCAGGCAAAGATTAAAGCCATTTTTCTCATTCCTCCAAAACTGTCTCCATATTTCTTTTTGGCATCAGTGCACAGAGAGCCAAGATTTTGGCATCATGCATGCAACAATTTATTCAATGTATATATGGAATCTAGGCACTGTACTCTAGAAATGATAACAAGGGGGAAAAAAGTGTTTATTTTGGGGTTTTTAAAAATCATCCAAACTCCTTTTTAAATTACTCTTCCAGGCTATTATGCCCAAGCACTGTCTGTCCCTGGTTGTTAAGCTGGAGATCCTGTTTCTTTGTTTTTCTTTCTTTTTCTGTTCTTTCTTTGCCTTCTTCTCCCCCCCCCCCACCACCACTCCTTCCCTCTCTTTTCTTCCTTCAGTCACTTTTTCACCTTTCCCTCCTTCCTTCCTTCCTTCCTTCCTTCCTTCCTTCCTTCCTTCCTTCCTTCCTTCCTTCCTTCCTTTCTTTCTCTCTTTCTTTCCTTATTTCTGGAAAACCTCAAGCCTGCACTGTAGTATTCCATCTGTCAATACAAAATGTTGCTCTTGATCCAGAGGACTGTCCCTTGTCTATTCGGGCTGCTATGATAGAATACCATAGACTGGGATTGCTTAAACAACAGACTTTTAGTTCTCATAGTTCTGGAAGCTGGGAATAGAGAGATCAGGGTGCCAGTGTGGGTGGTTTCTGGTGAGGGCCATCTTCTACATTGCAGAAGGAGGGGTGGGGGAGGAGGAAGGGGATGGGGAGACGAAGAGGCAGAAGGAGAAGGAAAACAGGAGGAGGAGAATGGGAGGTGGAAGATGAGGGGAAGAAAGCTCTTTCCTGTCTCTTTCAAAACGGCACCAATCCCATTCATGGGGGCTCTACTCTCATTCAACATATGAATTCAGGGGGAACACAAACATTCATTCCATGAGATTCTGGTTCTGATTTCCTGGCATTAACCAGCCTCTATGTGGGAGGATAGCAGTTTCCAAACCTTAGCACCTACATGGAAAGACAATTTCTTACCCAAACCCCTTCCACGAAATGCTCATTTCCTATCCCACGCCAAGTTTTCTTCCAAGCCTTCCTATGCCGCAAGGAAGCCAAGAAACCTCACCAGGACCCAGTGCAAGGACCAGCTTTCCAGGGGCTGGCAGCAACCAGACAAGGTGAGGGGACTGTGGGTTGTACAAACTGCTGCATGGCCTGCAGGCCAAGGGCCATCCAGAGACAGCTTCATGGTCCAGTGACCTGGGCTGACACTAGAGCAGCCCTGAGAAGCACTCTGTGCTTGGTTCAGTGCTCTGTTGTGTCCATCTTGAAATTCTTAATAGTTTTTTGACAAGGCACCCACATTTTCATTTTCCTCTGGGCCCTGGAAATCATGTTGCTGGTTCCGCAAAATACCCAAATCATATCCTACCCAAACCTCAAGTCACAGATTTTCTATGCCAGATGCCTGGGATAAATACTTTTGCTACTGAAGGGGTTCCGGACATACCACCCCAAAATATGCCGCATTTGGCATATTGAGTATTTTGGGCTGAAGTCACTTGAAAAACAGCAAATGCCGGGAAAAACTTTCTCTGAACTCCCCTTATCTGCCTAAAAAGTTTTTTCAAAATGAATTCAACTGCCATTAATTCCCTCCTGAGAGTTTCATCAGCACAGGAAGATTGATTCATCACAGGATAGGAGACTAGAAGTCAATGCCTCACCCAGACAGACTTTGTCACAAACTATTGATATCATATCTCCTGTCTAGTCTCCTAAGGGCCCAGTCATCTTTCCTAATATCATTTACTCTCCTCTAAGATGACTACTTCTCCCCTTTTCCTATTAAGATGGTATATAAGGTCTCAAATCTCATCGCTTTTTGGGGTATTCACTTTTTTTCCCCTGCAATGCCCCCATGCACATAATATGTAAAAATGAATAAATTTGTATAACTTTTCTCCTGTTACTCTGCTTGTTGTCAGTTTACTTCATAGACCCATCTATTGAACCCAAGAGGGTGGAAGGAAAGTCTTTTCTCCATAACATTACAGACGTGTTAACAGCTTCAATAACTACGACCAATGAGCCTTAACTGAGTTTTAAGAATAAAAGGCAGCTTGCAGTCAGAGAAGTCTGTGCCAACTAGATCTACAGGCGAAAGGAAAGAGGTGTTTGCTTTGAGTGTATCTCCTGTGCAAGATCAAGCTTCAGACCTCTTCTAATGGTGCTGGGGGTCAGGGTGAGACCAATCATTTATATACATTGGTCATTAAGTCTCTGGTATAAAAAAATAATGGTTACAAAAACAGTTTGAATAAATGATCCAGAAGCACACAGTTGTTATTAAGGTGCCTTGTATTCAAAGACTATTTTTAAAAAATTGATTTGGAGATTGTGGAATTGAGTGAAATTTCATCTGCAGTACTTTCAGCTTTCTACTGCAGTAGAAATTTTAAGATATCTGACTGGTGTTTTTCCCTAGAAACTTACATTTAAACACAGAGCAATGCATCTTGATTTTGATAATATTTTTTTCCCTACACATCACATCATATGTATTATTCTCTCTTCAAAATGAAATTCAATATCCAAAACCAAAAATATCTAGGTGTGGTTAGTGCAGAGCTTGGTACCACTGGCCTGACTTCCAGGGCCAGTTCCCCACCTCATCAGCTGTTTCACTTGAGACGTATTTTTTTCTGCCTTTTGTCACCCATCTGCAAAATGAAGTTAATTATAGTGTATACGTGGAAGGGATGTTATGAGCACTAAATTGAACTAAGTATTCATTAAGTGGTTACCTAGATCATAATGAGCTCTCCAGAAACGTTTGTTAAATCAACTATATATTTTTAAGGTAAACAGATAAAATAGTTAATACTGAGCATACCCAAAGCAGCTCAGGGGACACACAATCTCAAGATGTCCGATGGACCTCAGAGGACAGATTTGCAAGCAGGGGGCACTGCCTCAGCTCACAGGGCTTATTCATTCAATAAACACATATTCATTCAACAAACACTGATTGTGTCTATGCTATGTGCCAAGCTCTATGTTCCACCTTGGAGATTTAGAAGTGAAAGACACATCTCTTGCCCTGGTGATTACAGCTTAGTCCATGTTTTAGTGGGCAAGAGAAAGCCTTATGCTCCATATTTATGTGATGGAGCTGCCCATGGCTCAGAGGGAGCTCAGCTGAGGCAGCCCCGGCTGTGGCTGGGTCTCTTCTGAGAAGGAAAGGATGAAATGGAGCCAGGAGAACTTGAGCACTAAATATATGCCCACACCTCGCCATCTGCCTGACACACATTCACTCACAGCAATCCTATTAGGTAGGCATTGATATCCTCACTTTATAGATGAGGAAGTAGAGGGGCAGAGAAGGTAAATTATTAGCCCCAGGTAGGGAGCTAAGCACAGGCTATCTAAAGAGTGGCCCCCTGGCATCTCTCCTCCACTTTCTTCACACCCAAACCTTCTAAGGCAAATAGGATCCCATTTGGGCTTCTTCAAACTTATGCTTGTGTAGGTATCTTGAAAGCACCTTGCTAACTTCTCTGAATGCAGTGAGCCACTTCGTCTTTGTGGGTGTCATTAAGTTTCCTAGCCTGTTTGGATAATGCTCTGGATGGAAAAAAAAAAAGTTGCCAGGAAATGACCTCCACAACCGTGCTTCAAAAACTATGATGTGCATAGGAATCTGTTTAAAATGCAGATTCGGACTCAATACATTTGGGGTGGGGCCCAAGCGTCTGCATTTCTAATGGGCTCCCCAGGTATTCCTGTGCTGAAACAAGTGAGAAATGTGAATTCATATTTGCATATACAAGAATTAATTTAATAAGGAGTAAACTTGGGGACTGGTGACTTCAGTTAAAAACAAGACAGGCCCCAAATGGAGTCTCTTATGCTAAGCTCTCCATCACCAAACCAAGACTTGACTTATTTCCTAGAAATAATATCTTAAACGGGTCAATAGGAATCGCCTGATCAGCACTAGTTGTTAGGTAATCGGCCTCATAGACCCCTGCCATCCCCTTCAGGTAAGTAACCTTGGAGTAACACCTGCTTTCTTGCCTAGTGTATTTTCCTTGTTCCTGCTCCCTCTGGCTATAAAAGCCTTTCATTTTGTACAGCCCCTCTGAGCTCCTTTCTATTAGCTAGACTGGATGCTGCCCAATTCTAATCGATTTTTGCTCAAACTCTTTAAAATTTTAATATACTTCAGTTTATCCTTTAACGGTTCCATAACCTACATTCTGATAGGTAAGTAGAGAACAATAATAGTATCTTACTCTTGGAGTTATTAGGAGACCACATGAGACCATACATATCAAACGCTTAGCATATAGCTGTCACTTCAAACGGGTTTGTCTAGTCAGTATTAACAATACCAACAATATGAAGGACTAGTGTTTCCTTTGAAACTCATTCATTTCCTCCCTCCAGTTAAAAATCTGCCCTGTTGCTTCCAATGTAAGTACCTTAGTATACCTTAGTATGTTTTCAGTACTATTTTCTGTACTTCCTAAAGAACTGTTCGCATTTACTCTTGAATTCTGAAAGGAATTATCAACTTGGCCATTGGGGGGGGGAAATGATAGGAAATAAATGATTGGAATGGCACTTGGAAGCTGCCATACCCCTCTGCTGAATAAGCACAAGCTTCCCATCCCTAGCTCTTTAGCTAAGGAAGAAATGTCCCCTTGCGTTTGTCTCCCATCCAGAAAAACTGGAGACACGGGATTAAAACGGGTTTTTATTACCTTCTTCATTTTTTTGCCCAGGTCCAGACTGGCAACTAAACAAAGACCCCTCTCCCGTTACAACAAAGGGTTTGAACAAAAATGCTCAACCTGACTCCATGAGCACAGCAGACGCGCCTTCGGATTGGTTGGGTTATTGTCCAATAGGAAAGAAGCGCCGGCATCTACTATTTACATACATTCTTTGCGGACCAGGCAGAGCGGGGCGGGCTGTCCAATCCGATTCTAGAGATTTGGAGCCTTCATTTGAATATGGGGAAAATAAATAGTGATGTCCGCTGCCTCATTTGTGCCAGAGGCGCAGCCCAAGGAGAGCTCGTAGAAGGCAGTCAGAGAGGCTTAGGACGGCCGAAAGAATAAGCGCGGCCATAAGGAGAACTAATCCATTTACGCCTATAAGGTGCTGTAGCAGGTGCTTCCCAACACACATATCTCTTTCAAGGCCGTGGGTATCATGAACTCGTGGATCAAGGACACCTTACAGCTCACGCTTCAGCGAGGCCTGCTGCCTGGCGCGCTACAACCGCTCTTGTAGGTCCAGGGAGACACAGAGGGTTGCACACCTGCTGCAGCCCCATGAGCAGTGTGCCGTGCCAGAAAGTACCAAGACTGTTAAGTACACCAGCTCCAAGTGAGGCGGGCCACTGTGCTCCAGAAAGCAAAGGCTGTTTTCATAGCCGTCTCCGTGCTTAGAAAAAGAGTGTGCCACCTGTTGTGCTCGTGAACTGCTGTTCAGTTGGGATTATGGGAGAGATGGAGTGCGCTCCTGAAGTAAAGCTAAGCTTCTTTTCTTAATGGCATATTCACCAAAAAGAGACCTGCTGTGTTAGTCTTGCCCCCCAGCCAGAAGCCTGAGAGGGTGTAGCCCTGACGCTTGAGCCGTTGAACCCAGTCCAGGCCTTTCTGTCTGCGTGTGGCGAGAGACCTGCGGGTGAGGGGCACGGATCACCTCCAAGAAGGCTTAATGCCAACCTCTCCCTCTACCCATACCCCCTCGTGGGTCAGGCTGCGGTGTGCTGGACATGACGCTGGGTGAGGCTCTGGGTGTTGTAACACAGACCAGGCAGCGACTTTTGGGGCCGTCCTTCCCGCGTTTGCAAGGCAAAGCATCATGAGCTTCTTGCTCGAAACATTTAAGCAGCACTGAGTTTGAGCAGCTCCTTATTAGCACTAACGCTATTCCTGTTTGAAATATCAAAACGGCAGGAGGACAGGTACTGGTCTAGATCCTCATACTCAGCTATAATCCTTCAAACTAGATTGGTATTCTTTTATCCGAAAAAAAGTGTATACTTTTTTAATATATGCCTCATAAACGGTTTAAGAGCTTTTTTCTCCTCAGTCTTACTGAGGTGTAATTGACATACAGCATTGTACACGTTTAAGGAACTGGAAGTTTGTACCTTTTGACTACCTTCATCCAATTCCCCATCCCCTCCCCACCCCTGCCTCTGGTAACCACAAATCTGATCTTTTTCTATGAGCTTGTTTGCTTGTTTCTGAAGTGTAATTGACCTACAACACTATGTTAATTCCTGGTACACAACATGGTGATTCCATATTTCTAAACATTTGAAAATGATCACCATGATAATCTAGTTGTCATCTGTCAGTATACAAACATATTATATAATTATTGACTGACTATATTCCCCATGCTGTACATTTCATATCTGTGACTCATTTATTTTGTAACTAAGAGCTTGTACCTCTTAATCTCCCTCACTTATTTCTCTCCTCCTCCAACCCTCCTTCTCCCTGGAAACCACCTATTTGTTCTCTGTATCTATGACTCTGTTTCTATTTGGTTATGTTCGTTCATTTGGTTTGTTTTTTACATACCACATATAAGTGAAATACAGTATTTGTCTTTATCTGTCTGACTTATTTCACTTAGCATAATACCCTGTAGGTCCATCCATATTGTTGCAAATATTAAGATTTCATTCTTTTTTATGGCTAATACTCCATTGTATATATAAACCACATCTTGTTTATCCATTCATCTACTGATGAGCACTTAGGTTGCCTCCATATCATGGCTGTTGTAAATAAGGCTGAAATGAAAATCAGGGTGTTTTTGAATTTATGTTTTTGTTTTCTTTGGTCAAATACCCAGAAGTGGAATTGCTGTACTACATGGCAGTTCTATTGATATTTTAAATTTTTTTGAGGAAACTCCATTCTATTTTCCATAGTGGCTGCACCAATTTATATTCCTACCAAGAGTGTACGAGGGTTCCCTGTTCTCTACAGCCTCATCAACACTTGTTATTTGTTGTCTTTTTGATAATAGCAATTCTGACAGCTTGAGGTGATATCTCATTGTGGTTTCAGTTTGCATATCCCTGATGATTAGTGACGTTGAGCATCTTTTCATGTGCCTGTTGGCCATCTTTATGTCTTCTTTGGAAAAACATCTATTCAGGTCCTCTGCTCATTTTTTTTTTTTTCTTTTTTCTTTTTAATTTGTTGAAGTATAGTTGATTTACAGCATTGTGTTAATTTCTGCTATACAGCAAAGTGATTCAGTTATACATATATATACATTCTTTTTCATATTCTTTTCCATTATGGGTTTATCACAGGATATTGAATATAGTTCCCTGTGCTATACAGTAAGAACTTGTTTTGTTTTGTTTTGAATTACTTAGTTTATTTCATTTTTGGCTGCGTTGGGTCTTTGTTGCTGCACATGGGCTTTCTCTAGTTGTGGCGAGCAGGGGCTACTCTTCATTGCGGTGCGTGGGCTTCTCATTGCGGTGGCTTCTCTTGTTGCGGAGCACAGGCTCTAGGCGTGCAGGCTTCAGTAGCTGTGGCTTACGGGCTCTAGAGCCCTCTGCCCATTTTTTAATTGGGTTGTTGGGGGGGGATTATGTTGAGTTGTATGAGTTTTTTGTATACTTTGGATATTAATCCCTTGCAGATATATTGTTTACAAACATCTTCTCCCATTCAGTAGGCAGTCTTTTCATTTTGTTGATAGTTTCCTTCACTGTTCAAAAGCTTTTTAGTTTGATGTAGTCCCATTTGTTTATTTTTGCTTTTGTTGCCCTTGCCCGAGGAGACATATTCAAAAAAATACTGCTAAGACTGATGTCAAAGAGTGTACTACCTGTGTTTTCTTCTAGATGTTTTATGGTGTCAGGTCTTAATCCATTTAAGTCTTTAATCCATTTTGAATTTATTTTAGTCTATGGTGTGAGATATCTTTTCCCCAATGTATATTCTTGCCTCCTTTGTCACAGATTAATTGCCCATATAATTGTGGGTTCATTTCTGGGCTCTCTATTCATTCAGTTCCATTGACCTATCTGCCTGCTTTTGTGCCAGTACCATGCTGTTTTGATTACTGTAGCTTTGTACCATAAACTGAAGTCAAGGAGTATGATACCTCCAGTTTTGTTCTTTTTTTCAACAGGGCTTTGGATTCTCTGGGTCTTTTGACTTTCTATACAAATTTTAGAATTATTTATTCTAGTCCTGTGAAAAAAATGCCATTGGTATTTTGATAGGGATTGCATTGAATCTGCAGATAGCCTTGGGTAGTCTGGTCATTTTAACAATATTAATTCTTCCAATCCATGAACACAGTATATCTTTCCATATGTTTGTGTCATCTTCAATTTCTGTCATCAGTGTTTTATAGTTTTCCAAGTACGGATCTTTTACCTCCTTGGTTAGATTTATTCCAGGTATTTTATTCTTTTTGAGGCAATTGTGAATGGGATTCTTTTAATTTCTTTTTCTGCTAGTTTGTTGTTAGTGTATAGAAATGCAACAGATTTCTATATATTAATTTTGTGTCTTGCAACTTTACTGAATTCATTGATGAGTTCAAGTAATTTTTTTAGTGGTGTCTTTAGGATTTTCTATGTATAGTATCATGTCATCTGCAAACAGTGACATTTTTACTTCTTCCTTTATAATTTGGACTCCTTTCATTTGTTTTTCTTATCTGATTGCTGTCACTAGAACTTCCAATACTATGTTGAATAAAAAAGGTGAGAGTGGACATCCTTGTCTTGTTCCTGATCTTAGAAGAAATGCTTTCAGCTTTTCACTGCTGAGTATGATGTTTGTTAGCTGTGAGCTTGTGGCCTTTATTCTGTTGAGGTATGTTCCCTCTATACCTACACTTTATTGGGAGTTTTTATCATAAATGGATGCTGACTTTTGTCAAAAGCTTTTTCTGCATCTATTGAGATGATCATATGATTTTTATTCTTCAGTTTGTTAATATGGTGTATCACATTGATTGATCTGCAGACATTGAAGCAACCTTTCATTTCTGGGATAAATCCCACTTGATCATAGTGTATGATCTTTTTAATGTCTTGTTGAATTCAGTTTGTTAATATTTTGTTGGGAATTTTTGCATCTATGTTCATCAGTGATATTGGCCTGTAATTTTCTTTTGTTGTGATATCTTTGGTTTTAGTGTCAGGGTGATGCTGGTCTCATAGAATGAGTTCAGAAGCATTTCTTACTCTGTAATTTTTTGGGATAGTTTGAAAAGGATAGGTGCTAACTCTTCTCTAAATGTTTGGTAGAATTCACCTGTGAAAATGTCTGGTCCTGGGCTTTTGTTTGTTGGGAGGCTTTGTTTGTTTTTTTACTTACTCAGTTTCAATCCTGGTGATTGGTCTATTCATATTTTCTATTTCTTCCTGACTCAGCCTTGGAAGATTGTATATTTCTAGAAATTCATCCATTTCTTCTAGGTTTTTCATTTTATTGGTGTGTAATTGTTCACAGTAATCTTTTATGATCCTTTGTAATTCTGTGATGTCTGTTGTAACTTCTCCTTTATGCTCCTTTTAAGAAGCTTTTCAATAAAACAAACGTAGCACTTTAAAAAAAAATTCAGTTAACCATATGCAAAATACATAACACGTTTAATAACAACTAAGGTATGCAAGGCCTTACTGGGTCCATGCTGTTCTCACTCTAAAAAATATCTCATAGTGCTGGTGACTCCCAAACCATGAAGAACACCTTCAGAGAACAACCCAGTCTCCAAGAGCCAAAATGCTATGTGAGATTTGGATTCACAGCTGTGTTCCCTCAGGTGGACAATGGCCGTCTGACTCCTCCCTCAGGGACTCACACACATCATTTCCAGGGCCTGCCACTCATTAATCAATATTTAACCTCCTATACAGTAAATACTGTTTTGCATTTGTAATTTCTTATTAAAAGGACAGTTTTTTCCCCTCCAAAATACTTTCTTTACTCCGTAATAATTAACAAATTTGACTTGAAATTTCTGATATGAAAAAGGAGTCTCCTAGATACATTTCAGATTGTATACCTGCAAAATTCCTCCAGTTCCTTCCAGGTCCTTAGTTTAAGCATTTACCTTGGTTATTTCAGATCCAGAGAATGATTCCATTGTGCTGAGTCCTAGTTCTCCTTGCCTCTATGTATTCTCAAGTATTTGGTTAACTGCCCTAGTTTGACTTTCAACTTAACAGAACATGTATTTCTTTGTTGTAACAATATGATAGACATGGTTTCTGTATACAATTTCTCTCAGGTTTTTCAATCATAAAATCTCAATAGCAGGGACTCTGTATCACCTTGCCTCTTCCTTAACAGATTCCCCTCCTAGGAGATGGTCAAATCGAGCCCAGTCTGCACCTGAGGCTGTGTGTACAACCTCTGCTGGACTGTTCAGCAAATAGAGGCAGCCGTTTTTAACTTCAAGATAATTCTGTGTGCCAAAGGAGTCAACAATACTGAGAAATTAATTGATATTTTGCATTATTCGCAGAAAATTTTATTTTTTAAAGAATTGTATTTGCAAATTATTGTAAAATCTTCATTTTGCTTCTTTTATTTTTGGTACTAAGCAGTGCTTTTGCCTACTGCTAGCACTATCACATTCTCTGCTGGAGACAGTTTTCATTTATTAGACCTATGGTTTAAGCTCATTAAGGTAAAGAATCACGTGAATCTGTAAGACTACTTTCATGTGACTAGAAGTTTTCATTAAGATACTGACTCCCAATCTACTTTGGTAGGAGGCTGGGGGCTTGGACCCAGTCAGCAGGTCCCCATTTCAAAGTGGAGGACTGAATTTTGCAGTTTTTAATATGAATCAGATATCTACTGAGAAAATTAAAGGTGTGGACTTGTTGATGACAGATCGCTGTTTAATTTTTTTTTAATAGATTTATTTTACTTATCTATTTACTTATTTATTCTTTGGCTGCATTGGGTCTTCGCTGCTGCATGCAGGCTCCCTCCTGTTGTGGTGAGCGGGGTGCCACTCCTCGCTGAGGTGCACGGGCCTCACCCTGCGGTGTCCTCTCCAGTTGTGGAGCGCGGGCTCAAGGCGCGGGCTTCAGCAGCTGTCACGTAGGTTTCAGTAGTTGTGGCTCACGGGCTCTAGAGCACAGGCTCAGTAGTTGTGGTGCACGGGCTGAGTTGCTCCGCGGCATGTGGGATCCTCCTGGACCAGGGTCCGAACCCTTGTCCCCAGCACTGGCAGGCGGATTCCCAACCACTCTGCCACCAGGGAAGCCCCACTGTTTAATTTCTGTATTACAACTAGGAAGGCAAAGAAATGAGTTAAACTGCTGTGACAAAATTCCCATTTCGAGGTATTTATTTTTGTTAATACTGTTTCAGAGCTCGTATCTATAAAAGAGAACAAAGGAAAAGAAATGATGCTGCACACTGCTATCATTGTAACCATAATAATTCTATACATGCCCATAGATGCACAAACTAATTGAGGCAGAAACGAGGGAGAGGGAGGAAGGGCGGGACCACTATCCATCTCTTTAAATGAGGCAGGTGTCACTTAAGTTTTATTTTCGGTTTTACATATACCTATCAAAATTTATTTATGTTTAAACAATTGTGTACTGTCCAGATGATTTTTAAACACTGACTTCTGGTCACCTACAAGTGTTTTTAAATTTCAATATCCTTTTTTGTAGAGAAAGGAGATAGATAAAACAGTGTAAAAAAATATATATCTTACATTAGGATGAAATTCTGAGGCAGAAGTTGAATGGAGATATGAGTTCAAGGTGAAAAAATTATCTAAAATCGCTCAGTGTTAACGAGTAATTTAATAGTGTATTTCATGAGTTGCTATGGTTATGGTATCGAATTGCTATTTCAATAGATACCTTTAAAAGATTGATGTGAGACCATTTTGTTTTGTAAAATGTCCTACCTTGGGATTTGCATCCTTGCAACTATTTGAACTAGCCATAAAATATTTTGGACGCCAACTTTAAAACGTGTGGGGTTTTAGAAATTCTTTTAGAGTGGACCCACGTAGGAAAATGAATGGGGCGGGGAGGGGGGTGCCGATGGGCTTCCAGCCGCCGTGGCTGAGGACATTCGGTGGGGGTGGCGACGTTTCCTCCCCAGCTCCGCCCGCCCAGCCGGACCAGGCATACAACCCGCTTCCCTTGGAGATAATTCACAAAAACACTATTATTAGCCTTTAACTGGAACGTCTGTTCCTTGCCTGAGATGATGACACGACTTTTCAATCTAATTCTCAAAACGGCTAAAGGAAGTGATTATTTGAAATCTCCTTCTTACAAAAATGAGAAAAAACAAGGCAAGAAAAAAGGTAGGCGATGTCTTCTTCAGAGTGAAGACTCTTCATGCCAAAGCGCTTTCCCTTGAACTAAGATGACACTTTCCAAACGAATGCCATGAATTCAGAGAAAAAGGAAAGTTCTGCGTCACTAGTGCGTCACAGAAAATAACGTGGCTGAAGTGTGAAAACTACATTTGCTTCGAAAAACGTTTTTTTTCCTCTTAAATTGTCCTCCTCCCCACCCCCCGTTAAAGCTACCTGCAGCAGGGGTCGGCTTTTTACATCCGGCTCCTGCGCAAGGAGCGCTGCGTTCCACCACGCTTCCGTTTTCCTTTCGGTTGTCAAATATCCTGCGATTGAAGGATGCAGACATGCAAACATCCGCCCGGAAATGTTCATTGTCTTAGGATAAAGGTGTCTGGTCTAGGCGGGGATGCAGCGTCAGGCGCCACCGCCAGAGCCGCGCGACAACCCCCAGGGCCTCACCAAGTGCGTCCTTCGGGTTCACCCATCAGGGACACGGAGGTGGAGAGACTGGCACGAGGTCCCACTGGGGGCAGGTGACCTGCGTTCCTCACCCACAGGCTCACACCACACGAACACAAAACTAGACATGGAGTCGATGCCCGCAAGCCCCGGAAATGGCACTCTCCACACACTAAGGACACTTGAGTTCAGGATTCCTACTTTGTTTAGTGAAGCGTTAATAACCTTGAGCGAAGACGAGGGTGGACACCCGGTCTCTGATTGCCTCCCACATTGTTATTTTAGGTCGCCATTCCATACCCGACCTCCGTAAGCAGCAGTTATTCTCTCATTCCGCTCCCATACATACGCGCACACACGTCTACAGGGAGCAGGGAGAACAAGACCATCCTCCCAGTAACCAAGGAACCGCTAAGGAGCACACATCGGATGCGTTTACATAACAACCCTTCACGTGTTCGAAACCCTTTCTCGATCTTGTGGGTGGCTCTGAAAAGAGCCTTTGGGTTCCCGGGAGCCGGGGCGTGCCTCACTTGGAGCTGGTATACTTCGTGACGGCTTTGGTACCTTCGGACACGGCGTGTTTGGCTAGCTCACCAGGCAGCAGCAGGCGCACGGCCGTCTGCACCTCCCGGGACGTGATAGTAGACCGCTTGTTGTAGTGCGCCAAACGAGAGGCCTCGCTAGCAATGCGCTCGAAGATGTCGTTGACGAACGAGTTCATGATACCCATAGCCTTGGAAGAAATACCGGTGTCCGGATGCACCTGCTTTAACACCTTGTACACGTAGATGGAATAACTTTCCTTCCGACTGCGCTTACGCTTTTTGCCATCCTTTTTCTGCGCCTTCGTGACGGCCTTCTTAGACCCCTTCTTGGGTGCCGGAGCTGATTTAGACGGATCAGGCATTACGACAGATCTTTCCAAACCGAAAAAACTATACCCCTCCAGCAACTCAACTTATACGTCCTGTATTCAAATGAGGAATGAAGAGCTTCCAGTTTCTGATAGGATCAAGGGCAGCGCAACGTCATCACTGGAAAAGGCGCATGCAAATTAGGGGATGGCGTCTTCCCTTTCTGATTGGCCACCGTCGCTACCCAATCGGGAGGCGCCGGCTCCACTACCTCAAGACCATATATAAGGACTCCCTGAGTATTACAGCTTCGTTGCCTGGGGTTCTGTTTTTTGGCTTTCTTTTCTATTCTGCGCCTGATTGGGAGATGTCCGGCCGAGGCAAACAGGGAGGCAAGGCGCGCGCGAAAGCGAAGTCGCGCTCGTCGCGCGCGGGCCTGCAGTTTCCTGTGGGCCGAGTGCACCGGCTACTCCGAAAAGGTAACTATTCTGAGCGTGTGGGTGCTGGTGCGCCTGTGTATCTAGCAGCCGTGCTGGAGTACCTGACGGCTGAGATCCTGGAGCTGGCGGGCAACGCGGCGCGGGACAACAAGAAGACTCGCATTATCCCGCGCCACCTGCAGTTGGCTATCCGCAACGACGAAGAGCTCAACAAGCTGTTGGGCCGCGTGACTATCGCGCAGGGCGGCGTCCTGCCCAACATCCAGGCCGTGTTGCTGCCCAAGAAGACGGAGAGCCACCACAAGGCCAAGGGCAAGTGAGGCCGCGGAGGCGGGCCGGCAACGGCCGTGCGCCCCGGGGGCCCCGTGACACCAAAGGCTCTTTTCAGAGCCACCCATATCTTCTAGAAAAGAGCCGCACTGGTCGAGGGCTGTGTCCTTCTGAGCGCGTTCCTGTGCGAACCTGCGCAAGGCAGGGCTCGCGGGAAACCGACCCCGAGGCATGATTTGGGTGCGCCTAGGGGCACAGTGGGCTCGTGTTAATTTTGTGCGGGGAATGCCGTCTGACACGCGGCCGTTTTGAGTTTTGCCACCACCAAGCTCATGGGGTTTCAATCCCACTCATCTTTAAGGTGCCTTTGTTATCACTGGTGACAAGCTACTTTGGTTCCGGAAAGTGTCATCACTGAGATTTAGACACCAAATACGTAGTTTTTTTAATCCCAGGGAAAATCTGGTAGATTGATCTGGTATTGAAAGTGTTTAATCTTGAAAGAAACTTTACCATTTGAGGGTCTGATAGGTAAACATTTCCATTTTAAAATGTATGAATGTATGACTTAGTTTTTTAGAGAACATGCGATCAGAATTGTATAATGTACCGGGAATTCTAAGGTCTTGGGAAGGGTTTGTCAGCATTTGAAAATGTCAAATTATACTTCGAAAGTAGGTGTAAGTTTTTAAAGAAAATCTCATGGTAAATAGAATAATTATTTAAAAGAATTTAAATTGTTAAATTTGGGTTGGTCAAACGTTAATCAGAGATCCCCTTAAACTGATCGCTAAAGTCAATAAAATAATTTGTACCTTGAGTTTATGAGGAAAATTACGTTTGTGAATATAGTAAATTTAAAGTGAACATTGTTAGGACCAGATTAAGTAATATATATGTGGATATTTCAGAAGATGACTTCATGGATTCCACATTCTGTTATAAATAGGGGTTGTAGTGTCCCAGAGATGCTCCTGCAAAATCAACTGAGAAATGAGAATGTTAATGGCACCTAGTTCATGGGGTGAAGGGATTAAATGAGTTAATCTATACTAATCCCCTTGTTTAAAAATCCCTAACACAATATAAGAGCTCAGTAAATGTTGTCTATTCCTGCTGTCATTATCCTTAGTGATTCCATTAATTTTTTTATTATAACAATAAATACAGGCCAGTAAAATAATTTAGGAATATTATACAATAAATAGTTATCTTACTAAAATTACATGTACTCAAACCAGGGCTCCCTAGACACTATCTGGAGCTAACCACGTATCTGCTAGTCTTTAGAAAATATCCTAGCACTGAGACTATTCTCACCAAAAATTGATAGGAACTATCAATGTGGATGGAAAAAACACCAGACTCCCCTGCAGTGTAGGTAGAGATAGCAGGACCCACATTACCCAGTGGGACCCAGTTCAGTGAAACAAATTGCAAGGAATTAAGGAAGAGATTATAGAGCCTTCTAGAGAGGTATACATTATGTTTCCAGTGACAGCCTTCAATTCTAGCTTAAATTTGATCTTTGCATTGATATTCATGTAGGTCATTGTATATCTTCAACTCCTTCAGCGGTATTTAAGAAAGAAAGGATTCTCGGGAGCAGGGAGCTTGGGTTTTCCAAGTATCATCATGGAGCTCCAGATTTTCAATTCCTCAAGTGAAGTGTTAAGATGGAGGCATGAGGACCTCCCTGGTGGCACAGTGGTTAAGAATCCGCCTGCCAATGCAGGGGACACGGGTTCAAGCCCGGGTCCAGGAAGATCCCACATGCCGTGGGACAACTAAGCCCGTGTGCTACAACCACTGAGCCTGCGTGCTGCAACTACTGAAGCCCGTGCACCTAGAGCCTGTGCTCCGCAACAAGAGAAGCCACAGCAATGAGAAGCCTACACACGGCAATGAAGAGCAGCCCCTGCTCGCTGCAACTAGAGAAAGCCCGCGGGCAGCAAGGAAGACCCAATGCAGCCAATTAATTAATTAATTAATTAATTAATTAATTATTTTAAAAAGCGTGAGGTGGGAGGTGCTCTAAGGGGTAGTCAGTTCTTTTGGCACTTCTAAGGCTGAGCTAATACAGCCACAGGGCCTATTTAATTTTCAGTTAATTAAAATTAAATACAAAGGTGCAGTTTCTCAGTCACCCTAGCCACACATGGCTAGTGGCTACCACATTGGACAGGTAGGTCTCCATTAGATAGAAGGTCTCCATCATTACAGAAAGTTCTGTTGGGTAGCTCTGGTCTAAAATCTGATCATCTCTCAGGGTTATCAGGTTCAGAAACAAAGTATGCAGAGCTGCCTGCCTTGGTAGAGAAAGCTCATCAGACTCATGCTTAAAGAAGAAAGCACCACATGGCCCAGCAATTCCACCCCCAGATACACACAAGGACTCAGATACCCATACATCCATGTCACATTCAGAGCAGCATTATTTGTAACATCCCAAAGGTGGAAATAGCCCAAAATGCTATAACAGATGAATGGATAAACAAAAATGTGGTCTATCCATATAGTGGAATACTGTTCAGCCATAAAAAGGAATGGCACATACAACATGGATGAGCCTCAAAAACATTGTGCTAAGTTAAAGAAGCCAGACACAAAAAGTCACATATTGCGTGATCCCATTTATATGAAACATCCGTAACAGGCAAATCCATAGAGACAGAAAGTAGATTAGTGGTTGCCAGTGGCTGGCGGGTAGAGGGAGGAATACAGAGTGTTCACTTTTGGGGTGATGAAAATGTTTCAGAGCTAGAAAGAGGTGATTGTGAATGTACTAAACGTCACTGAATTGCTCACTTTAGAATGGTTTATGTTTATGTGAATTTCACCTTGATTTAAAAAGAAATGTGAACCTAATACATGGATATGCACTAAAAAGAAGAGGAGGAGACTGGGTGCCTCCATCGATTCTATCCAGTAGGTGGAGTGTGGGATGGACAGGGGCTGGCCTGGCCACACGGTAGCATCCCTTAGAGACCATGTGGGAAGAGGGGCATGGTGTCCCTTTGGGTGGCCACAACCTTTCCGTCTGCCTGCCTCGATGGAGCTTCAAGCCCTTTCTCCAGCCAACTGCCACATGTCACACATTCCCTTCACCAGAATTATCTTGGTCATTCTCCCCATGTCTCTATGAAAGATGAAGAAAGGAGGTGGGAGATCCCAGAGGAAGAATGCAGCCTGGGAAGCCTCAGAAACATCCATGCCCACTGCAGATAAAGTGTCCTCAGTTTCTGGAATTCTCAGCTTAGCCTGGCCCAAGTCACATAGCCCACCTCACCTCTCTCCTGGGCGTGGCCTGCACCCAGCCCCTGCTGCACATCTAGTCTCTCCTCCCTACTGTATCAGTTCCCATATGTTCACCAACATATTCAAGAATCTCCCAAGTGAAAAAGCAAATGGACTCCTCCCCCTCTCCCCGAGTTTCTGTGCTCCCCCAGACCCTGGATTAGAACTTGGAGAACTGGGTCACCTGGCTCCCAGTGCCGTCGGATCTGGGCTGAACTGAGCTGTTCTCCCCCTATGTCACCCTGTTACATGGCTGCCCCAGCCCTGGTCATCAGAATCTGCCTAGTGCCCCCACCACTCCCCTACCCCCAGCCAGGGTCTTGTTTCCATGCATTGCTCACAAAACTTCATGAAGGCTTTTATTTTCTCCAATGCATGCCCAGCAAAAGCTCTAAAACTGCATCCTTTTCTCTGCCCATTCCCCTCCCTCCCACCTCCTGGTCAGCTCAGTTCTACTGCCTCCTGCACAGGTCTCTGGGGACACCAGGTCCTGGTGCTTCTCACCTCCCTCTCGACTTTGGACGCAGCAGCCACTCCTGTGAGCACTGCCCTTGGGCCTCCAGGCCACCTCTATCTCCAGCTGCCCTGTCTTCAGCTCACTCCCAGTCACCTGCAGACCTCTTTGGGTCATGTCCTTCCTGTTCTCTCCTACAGGATGGCAGATCAGCCCCAAATGTCCTAGAGGGCCTGTAGGTCAGCAGTTTGAGCTGGACCCCCAAGAAAGCTGGTGGTTAGTGAACATGCTGAAGGCTGGCTCATAGGCATTTGGGGCCAGCTGGGGGGTCAGTTGGTCGATCAGTCATGGGTCATTGTGGGGGGAGGGTCCCTGGGAAGGTGCTGGTCTGGCAGCCTCTCTCACATATCTGAACACTTTGGTTCTTCTCACCATCTCTCCCCATGGCTAATTCAAGCTTCCTTACACAGTCCCAAGAAGACAAAAAGTGCTCAGGACCCCTGAGGCCTGGCCTGCACACTGCGCTCAGGCCCCAAACTGGGATTCGGCGAATCACCAGGCCCACTGGACGCAATGTGTGGACCAGTAGCCTCCACTCTCAATGCTAGGAGTGGCAATTGGCCATGTTGCCATCCACCACGGGTTCTGTGGTTTGACCAGAGCCTTCCTCTTTCTCACAGTCTCATCCAGGTCATGGGCTTCAGTGATGTCCAAACATCATTGATGGCAGATGTCTTCCCAGAGTGCCAGGTTTAATGCTCCTGCTGGGGATTTCCACCCACTCGTTATGGCTGGACTGCACTCTGAGCCTGACACCCCCCCCACACTACCACCTGCCCATCATTCCCCAGTCAGGTAGATGGTCCTGCCATTCTCCAGCGACTCAAGTAAACTAAATACACTAACAGATCTGCCTTTCATTTGTTCTTTTCCATGGTTGCTCACATGGAGACCAATAGCAAGTTGGTAAACATCAGGAAGACAGATCTTTCTGTCTATGTCAGCTGCTACCACCCTAGTCCTGGATTCCACCTGTAGTGGGCTGAAGGTTGCTTCCCCCCCAAAATAGATATGTCCACATCTAAGGCCTGGAGCCAGCAACTGTGACCTTATTTGGAAAAAGTCTTTGCAGGTGTAATTAAATCAAGGATCTTGAGATGAGAAGGTCATCCTGGATTAGGATGGGCCCTAAATACAATGACAACTATTCTTACAAGAGACAGAAGAGAAGACACAGAGATACAAGGAGATGGCCACATGACTACAGAGGAAGAGATTGGGGTGAAGTGGCCACAAGCCAAGGGGCTCCTGGAGTGCCAGGAGCTGGAAGAAGCAGGAAGGATCCTCCCCTTTCTGCCTCTTCCAGAGGGAGCACAGCCCTGCCCACACCTTGACCTCTGGCCTCCAGAACTGGGAGGAAAAATATTTCTGTTGTTTTAGCACCCCCTCCCCACCTCAGCTTGTGGTAGTTTGTTACAGCAGCCACAGGAAACTTGTACACCATCATTTCTTACCTGAACTACTTCAGTTGCCTCTGTACTAATCTCCTGCTACCAACACTACAGCATAAGTGAGATTCTCAAAAATTCAGTTTCCCTCCTTGGGAATAAAATCTACCAAAAGTCACTCAGTGGAATCCGCCACATCAACAGGTAGGGAAAAAAGAAGAAGGAGGAGAAAAATCATATAATCATCTCCATTGATGCAGAAAAAGCATAGAAAAAGTATTGACAGATAACAATATAGTTAATGGTGAAAGACTAGATGCTTTCCCTCTAAGAGCAGGAACAAGGAAAGGATGTCCGCCTAACCACTCATTCAGTGTAGTGTTGGAAGTTCTAGCTGGTGCAATAAGCCAGAAAGAAAAGAAAGAGAAAGAGAGAGGAGGGAGGAAGGAAGGAAGGAAGAGAAAGAGAAAGGAGAGAAAAGACCAGAAGAGAAAAAAGAAAAAAGAAAGGAAAGAAAAAGAAGAAATAGAGAAGGGGGGAGGGAGGGAGGAATGGAAGGAAGGAAGATGAGGCATACAGATTGGAACAGAAAAAATAAAACTATTTGCAGATGACGTGATTGTCTACACAGAAAATCCCAAGAAATCTATGAAACAACCCCAAAAACTGATAGCTGAATTCAGTAAAGTCTCAGGATGCAAGATCAACACAAAGATCAATTGAATTTCTATATATAAACACTGAGCATGTGAAAACCAAAATTAAAAACACATTGCCAGGGGCTTCCCTGGTGGCGCAGTGGTTGGGAGTCCGCCTGCCAATGCAGGGGACACGGGTTCGAGCCCTGGTCCTGGAAGATCCCACATGCCGCGGAGCAGCTGGGCCCGTGAGCCACAATTACTGAGCCTGCGCGTCTGGAGCCTGTGCTCCGCAACAAGAGAGGCCGCGATAGTGAGAGGCTGCGCACCGTGATGAAGAGTGGCCCCCACTTGCCGCAACTAGAGAAAGCCCTTGCACAGAAACGAAGACCCAACACAGCCATAAATAAATAAATAAATAAATAAATAAATAAATAAATAATTAAAAACAAAAAACAAACAAACAAAAAAACACATTGCCATGTAAAATCACTCCAAAAAAAATGAAACACAGGTATAAATCTAACAAAACATGTACAGGACTTGCTGCTGAAAATCACAAAATGATGATGAAAGAAATGAAAGATGATCTAAATAAATGGAGAAACATACAGTGTTCGTGGATTGGAAGACTCAACATAGCAAAGATGCCGATAATCCAGAAATTGATGGATGGGATGGAAACACCAAGACAAAGGTAAGTAAATGTGAGGCATCTGGTCACTAAATATTTGTGATCATTAAGTATACCAGAGGCATTAAAGATTCATGATCACTAAGTATACAATAGCTACTAAGCATTCAGAACCCCTGAGGCACTCAATTTCCACAGATCGTAAGCAGCCACTGCTGGGACTCTCCACAGGAGAGCCTGTCCCTGTGTGGCTGCACCTGTATGCATTGGCCCAGGACCCCTGGTGTCTCCTGGACCCTGTTCCTCATAACCTCACCATCAGCAGGGAGGCTAGGTGGCAGGGAGAACAGGACACACACATGTCCACGTGTGCCCAGGATCAGGTGGTGCGGCTTTCCTCCTCACTGACACCTATGTTTGTGTCACCCCATCTCACCCCATCTCTTCCCCCTTACTTCTTGTTGCCTGTTTTAAATTAATTTAATAAACCACGTGGTTTGAGCTTTCTAATGTGGCCTGTGAGCCCTTCTGCACCATGACCTGTAGTGACCTTGGAGGGTATGTCCTCTAGTACCTCCACCTGAGAGCTATAGGAGGCTACCCCCAGGCAGGTGAGACAGACAGGTTACTTTCCACGGAACAGCTCGGTTGCTTCCTCTCACTGCCGGGTATTGGGGGGTGACGTTCAAGCTGAGCTCCTGGAGGGCAGGAAAACCATGGCTGGCCTGATTCCCAAGGACACCTGCACATTTGGAATAGAGCAGCCTAGCCAGCGCCCATACAGGTGTGCTGGACACCAAGTCTGATGACGAATGAACGCTGTGTGAGATACACTCACCACCCTCCTATTTGTAGAAATTCCACTTTAAAACGTCACATGTGTGGCCTCAGAGGCCTTAATTAAAGGGGCGCAAAGCCCTTGAAGGCAGTCACTTCACTCAGGCCCTGCAGTGGCTGCGCGGTGCCCTACAAGTAAAAGCCCCAATCTTTCAGGGCACAGCAGGAGCCGCTCTTCCATTTACCTCTGACCACGCCTCCTTCCCCTGCGCCAACTCCTCCTACCCTCAGCTAGTCTCTGTCCCTCCAAACCCAGGCGTCCGACCATCTCCAGAGCAGCGGGTTCCCACTCCGAAGGCTTCCAAGTTTCCTCTCAAGTCTCCACGGTCCCGGGCAACACGCCCCAAGCCAATGGTGCTCTATTTCTGCTCAGCGTGTAAACCTCTACGACACTATCTCCCCTCTACGGCTCATCACCTCCCCAACTAGATATAACTCCAGGAAGGCACTTTTCAACCAAGTTCTCAGAGCTATGCCAGGCACATAGTAGGTGCTAAATGAATATATGATGAATGAAAGGGAAAAAGAAAACCAAAAGAGTGTTTCTCCCTCTAGTCAGAGAAAGAATGGAATTGAGCTCCAAAAGCTACACAGCCAAAGAGCAGGGAGAAAGTGTGCCATCCCACCTCTGGGCGCCACCCGCTGCCGGGTGTCCTTTTCCACAACAGTCATTGAGCCGACTTCGGGTTTGGTTGGGAGGAAGTTACCAAGAAAAGAAAATTAGGAACCCAAGGATGAGGGTCACACTCCCGCAGGGACTTTGAAGCCGCGGCTTCTTCAGAGACCATCCCGGGAGAGAGTTGTTTTTGTTGAAACGTAAAAAGGGACGTGGACTTGATGTCTTTGGGGATCTCGGGTCGCCATTTCCGGCCAGTTCCCGGAGGCTGCGGCGCGTGAGCTGTGGGTCCTTGGGCGCAAAGTGGACGCGCCGGGCAGGGCGGCGCACAAGCCAGGTTTCTGCAGAGCCTCTCCAGCGGCGCCGTTGCAGCGGGGCTCGCTCTTTGGGTCCTAGGTGATGGGATGCCGCTGGCCCTGGGAGGGCAGAGCGCGAGAGGGAGATTCGGCCGACTCCGGGGTGGGGGGGGAGGGGGGCGGGGCCGGGGAGAGGAGCGGTGGAGATAAAAAGGTGCGTGTGCGCACGAGTTCAGAGGTAAGGGTGCAGGGGTACAGGGATGCAAGGGTGCCGGGGATACTGGCGCGCAGAAGTGCAGAGGTACAGAGATAAAGGAGTGCGGGATACTGGAGCATGGGGGTGCAGGGATGCGGCGGTACGGGGCGGAGGGCGGGGATTACCTGGGCGCGGGGATGCAGGGCTGCGGGGGTACGGAGGAGGTGATATAGGGCTTCGGGGATGCGGGGGTGGTGGGGGGTACGGAGGAGGGGATTATAGGGGCTGGGGATGCAGGAGTGCAGGTTACGGGGGGCGGGGATACAGGGGTGCAAGAGTATGCGGGAGGAGGGGTGGAGATACCGCGGTGCGTGAAGTGGAGGGTGCTGGGAACAGTCGCTGGCGGCTTCTGGTGCCCGCGGTGGGGAGGATGGTGGGTTTGGAGGCTCTGGCTCCTGCGTGCTGTGGTCAGGGCTCGCTACATAAAACAGCAAAGCCTTTGCTGCCCTTGTTTGCACTTGGGAACGTTTTCCGGTTGGTCAGTTCAAAGACCGCCGGCCTGACGGCATTGGTCACGCATCCAACCTCTTGTCCTCCGGCTGCGGCCACTGACCTGCGCCCCGAGAACCCCGCCTCTCCAATCCTTCCCCGGGCTCAGAATCTCGGACACTCTCCGGATTTTGCACACTTGATGTCACCGATTTCTCGCAGGGTCTCTCATTCCCGAGACAGAAAGGCTACGGCCTATGCTCCCTTGTCTGGTGACGGTTTACTTGACGCCGCTGTTCCTGTGCGCGCCGCAAGTACCCCCTCAGCATCATCAGCAAAGCCTGCTCTCCTCTCGCGCTATCCCAAGGGCATTTATCTCCGCCTCCCCGCTGTTCGGCCCCCAAGCGATCTCTGTTCTAGACAGTGTCTTAGATATCTGGTCGCTCTTTCCTACTTAAAGGGATACACACACGTCCACATCTAAACGTTACTAACAGACATATGCCTAAGACCAAATACCCGTATATGTCAACGGCTTTCTTCTTTAACCAAAATCCATAAAAATTCAACACAATATTGTTTACGTCTTTTAATTTTCGTATGCTTGTAATTGCATATATTAACTTTTCTTCTTTTATAAACTAAACATAATCTAATTAACCATTGTTATCGTTGTGTGATTCTCAAATTCTCAACTGTGGCCCAGGGGAGACCCTTTCAAATAAAACGGCTATTTTGTCTTTAAGGGTAGCCCCTGATATTGTTGAAAGCATCTTTGCTTTCTGACAGCAGCAAGTTATTTCAGATCCATCAAGGAATTTTGATTTGGGTTTTTTTGTTTTGTTTTGTGTGATATCGTGACATAAGAAATTACATATTTGGTCTTTGTCCCCTGTTCCTGGCACAGAGCTCCTAAAAGACTTAGAATTTCCTGTGATGAAAACCATACAGGTGTCTTTGGTTACATTAATGAGGTGACTTTTGGAAACTCATTGAGTATGGGGGCTGGTTGCCAGTAGAACCAAGCAAGTGATTAGAGGGTTGGAATTTTCAGTCTCCCCACCACACCCCCACCTCCAGGAGGGGAGAGGGCCTGGAGGTTGACTCAATTTCCAGTGGCCAAGGAGTTACTCAATCATGACTAGTACTGGAGTACTAGTACCATAAAAACACAAGAGGATGAGTTCAGAGAGCTTCCAGGTTGGTAAATACATGGAGGCTTGGGGACAGTGGTGTGCCCAGAGAAGGCACAGAAGCTCAGTGCTTCTTCCCACATGCCTTGCCCTGTGCACCTCTTCCATCTGGCTGTTCTGAGTTATATCCTTTAATAATAAACCAGTAATCTAGTAAGTAAGGTGTTTCCCTGAGTTCTGTGAGCTGCTCTTGCAAATTAATCAAACCCCAAAAGAGGGATATTGGAACCTCTGATCTATAACCAGTCAGTCAGAAGCACAGGTGACATCCTGGACTTGCGACTGGCTTCTGAAGTGAGGGCAGTGATGAAACAAAATTATTTTGAGACAGGACAAGAAAAATTTAACATAAAAATTTCTCTGCCAATTGAGCCCCTGTTCTCTCCCTTTTAGTGTGCGTTATGCATCTGTATTATACATTAACTAGATCCCCTTAACACAGGAATGCTTACTCACCAAAACAAACAAACAAACAACAGCAACAAAAACAATTTCCTCCTGGTGCCAGCAAGGTAACTCCTTAGGAGGTAACATTCCTTCCTTAATCCTGTAAGGGGTCGCAATGACCCACCACTTGCCTTGCTGAACTGTGTAAACTGTCAATGTATCACTTTGATATATAACTCTTTAATGTATGACACTTTGTCTCAAAAACTTATATAATTGTGCTTTGACCTCTAATGGGTGGCACAATCCTCAGAGCTTTCTGAGAGACTGTCTTCTGGGTTATAATCCTCAGGTTGGTTCAATAAAATTCTCTATTTCTTTCTTACATTGACTGTTGATTAATTAATTTTTTTAATCTGAGTCCTTAATCTGTGAGGTCTGACACTATCTCCAGGTAGATGATGTTAGAATTGAGTTAAATTTGTGGGACACTCAGTGTCCGCTGAGAACTGCAGAACTGCTTGGTGACCTTAGCAAACACACATTGGATTTTGGTTTTTTTGACTTAAGACATGAATTCAACTATTTTGTTTTTGTTCTTTGCACTCAAGCCATAGATAATTTGTTTTGCTTTTCATGAAAATTAGTATTACGGTCAGAATTGAAGAGCTGGGCACACACATGTTGTTGGCTGTAGGGGAAGGGAAGTAAATGTTGCTTTTGTCTGTGATATCTGTCTGTGTGTGGAGAGCTGGGACTCAGCCATCTTGTTTCTCTTGTTCACGGTTCTTTCAGTGGTTATGTATGTGTCCATCCTGTGGAGATAGATTTACCTTCAGAGTCGTTGTGATCACTGGCAGTCCTCCATAATTTCCAGGTCTTTGATTGTCTCAGTGAGGACATTGTAGAAACAAAGGAGAAATATTTCTAAAAGCATGAGCTTGACTCTGCCTAGTGGTTCTGGCGACTGTTCCACACGTGAATACTAAACGATTCAAGGGAGAGAATATATTAGCATTATTTCATGAAAACCACTGCAACTTTGGTAGTTTTTCTGCCATCCATGCGGTTTTACCCAACATGAACTGACAGTGGGTTTTGGTGTCACCACTGATGATGAGAACATTCCTTTCTTCCACATAATTCTTTTTAAAAATTATTTATTTATTTATTTTTGGCTGCGTTGGGTCCTGGTTGCTGAGCGCAGGTTTTCTCAAGTTGCAGCGAGCGGAGGCTACTCTTTGTTGTGGTGCACGGGTTTCTTATTGCGGTGGCTTCTCTTGTTGCGGAGCAACAGCTCTAGGTGTGCGCGCTTCAGTAGTTGTGGCTCGCGGTCTCTAGAGCTCAGGCTCAGTAACTGTGGCTCACAGGCTTAGTTGCTCCGTGGCATGTGGGATCTTCCCGACCAGGGCTCAAACCCGTGTGCCCTGCATTGGCAGGCGGATTCTTAACCACTGCGCCACCAGAGAAGTTCCTTCCATGTAACTCTTATATGGTCTTTCTCTTTGGCATAGCCAGCTGGGTTACATGCATTTTTTTTTTTCCATCCAAATTACTCCATTTAGCAACACAAATTTAAGAAAGGACACCAATGTACTTTTTCCTTCTTTTAGTTTCTGGTCATGATAGTAGGTAGGTTTGCCTTGCACTAAATCTGCTTGTGCTAGTTTGAGTTCAGCAAACGTTCCCCAATCATGTGCCCCACTCCTCACTCCCAGAGGTGAACTGCCCTGTCCCATGACCTTGGGTGCAGCCACATGGGGCTCAAAAACTGGCCACTCAATGAAATATTCTCTTTCTCATCCCAGAACCTGTAAATATTACCTTGTGTGGAAAAGATATGAGTAAATCAAGGGTCTTGAGAGGAGGAGTTTATCCTGGATGACCCAAGTGGGCCCTAAATGTCTCTTTATAGGAGAGAAGCAGAGGGAGCACTGACACACACAAGGAGAAGATGACGATGGTGGCAGAAGCTCGAGTGATTCAGCCACAAGCCAAGGGATTCCTAGAGCCACCAGGAGCTGAGAGAGGCAGGAAGACCCACACTTAGAGTTTCTGGGTTCTGGCTTCCAGAACTGGGAGAGTAAATTCCTGTGGTAAGCTCCCCATTTGTGGTAGTTTGTCAGGGTAGGCTCAGGAAGTTAGCACATCATGGGCCCTCACTGGGCGATGGCAGGTTAGAAGGGATGGTGCCCACTTCCAGAGCAAGGTCCTCTGGTGCAATGAGTTACCACCAGCCTTGCATTTCTATCCTGCACCCCGAGACCTGCACATCCCAGGGAGGAGCTGCTTCCTGAGCCCAGAAAGAGAACAAGTGAGTGGGAACTGCAACCTGGAGCCAGCAGCCACGGTGCCCAGCAGCCCTGGAGCTTGCTGCTGAAAGTCACCGAGGCTGTCTTTATGCAGCATTATCACAGAAGAAATGGTGAGCAGGGAAAGTGGTCCCCACCTCATATGGCAGGAAACTTCATAGAGGCTGGAAACCAGCACTTCTCCTTGTCTAGTGATACCACTGCCTGTTTTGATATAGAGTGTTAATAGCACAAGTGGATGTTGTTAGCTGCATTCCATAAGTTTTTACCAAAAATAAATAAATAAAAAGATAAGCTTAGAAAAGAACTTGGCTCGTGGTGAAAGAGAAAAGAGAGAATGCTGATTCCAGGTTTTATCAATCAGGATTCTCCAGAGAAACAGAACCAATGGCCTATATAAAGAGAGAGATTTATTTTAAGTAATTGGCTCACATGATTGTGGGGCTGGCAAATCTGAAATCTGCAGGCTGGGCTGGAGACAAGGGAAGAGTTGGCGTTGCAGGTTCAGTCTCAAGGAAGTCTGAGGTCATTGGGGTGGGCTAATCCTGTATGATTTGTGTCCTTATAAAAAAGGGGAAATTAGGACACAGACCCCCACAAAGGGACGACCATGTGAGGACACAGGGAGAAGAAGGAGTCTACGTGCCAAGGAGAGAGGCCTCAGGGCAAACCAGCCCTGCCCACACCTTGATCTCAGGCTTCTGGCCTCCAGAACTGTGGGAATATGAATTTCTATTGTTTAAACCATCCAGTCTGTGGTACTTTGTTTTGTCAGTCCTAGTAAATTAATATACCAGGACTCTGGGTAGACGTTCGGCTGCTGGTAACAGTTTCATAAAATTGCTTTGCTGTTGCCATTTTGAAAGCACTCGTGCTTATAAGTTCTGTGCAGTATACTCTTGAGAAGTTTTGTGGGTGATAAACACCTAGAAGTCAGGATCTGTCTTTTGTTGATGAGTATGATTAATTATGTCCCTGAAATATTAAACCAAATTCTTTCAGCTGACTGGGACGGTCTAAGAATTCAGCAAAATATTTACGCATGAAATGATACAACATTTTGGATTTTTTTTTCAAAATAATCTAAGCGAGAGGAGGGCAGATGTATAAATGAGTCAAAATTAGTCTTAGGCTGATAATTGCTGAAGTCCAGTTCATTTTACTATTTTGTCTACCTTGGCACATATTTGAAATTTCTCATTTTTTTTTTTAAAGAAAAGAACTCAGCTATTTAACACATTATTTTGGTTCTTCTTGAGTCTCAGCCACAAAGACTTTGAGGTCACCCTACTTGGCCTGACCCTGATCATATGGTCATAACCAAAGTCATGGCTATCTATATGTTTAGCATTCGTTCTAGGAGTGTGTAATTTTATTATTGTCCTCATTTCTTTCCACTGAGAGTAGATGAGTTCTGCCTTGAACATAGTTTGTATCCCTGTGTAACCATAATGTTCACTCACTCCAACCTCCCACAGGTTTCCAGTGATGGCCATATTCATTCATACAAACAGGCAAAAATCCCCTGCCCTCAAAAAACTCAGAGAAATAATAATACCTTCTGCTCCTTCATTAGTGTTCTCTGGCACACCCTAGTTTCAATGTGTGAGTTTTTTCAAAAAGAAACGTCCAGCTTTGTTATATCCCCTTTTGTCGAGCCATCTGTGAATGTCCCTGATGAGAATGTGAACTCTACCACCTGTGGAAGAATGAGCTTCATTTTTACTGCATATCCTCGGTGATTTGAATAATGGACAACTAAATAGGTCCTAAGGGAAAATTTGACTAAAGAAGTCTGTGGTAGGCAGACTGCAACCTCCCGCTTCCCAAGATCTCCATGTCCTAGTCCCAAGGACCTGTCAGTAAGTTCTGTCACACAGCCAACAGGACTTTGTAGCTGTCATTAAAGTTACAAACCTTAAGATAAAAAGATTATCCTGGATTTTCCAGTTCAATTGCAGGAGCCCTTAAAAGCAGAGAACTATCTCTGGCTGGAGTGAAGAAAGATATAGCACAGAAGTCAGAAAGATTGGAAGCTGGAGGAGGACCTGCCCTGCCCTCGGTGGAGAGGATTACCTGGAGAGCATGAGAAGGAATGTGGGCAGGTTCTAGGGGAAAAGACAGTCCAGCACTCACAGTCAGCTGGGAAATGAACCTCATCCGGACAAACCTAGTGAGCCTGGGGGCACAATTATCCCCCAGAAAGGAACATGCAGACACCTTGAATTGAGCTAATGAGACTCAACAGAGGAGTGAGGTGTGCCTGGACTTCCAAACTGCAGAACCTCAGGATAATAAATGAAGTCACTACATTGGAGGTAATTTGTTATGACAGCAACAGAAAACTAATATGAAGTCTGTTTTAAAGATAACTTAGGAGAGTTTGGGTTAATAGAGAGGCCCTTGGAATCTACTTTGCTTTAGAAATAAGCGTCCACTTGCAGCTGGTGAACCTGGAGGGTATCTGAGTACTTTGGGATACAAAGTCACTGGGCCTTGCTCTTTCCTTCTTCAGAACAGCAGTCACATCTCACTGGTAAGCCTTCCTAGGTGCAGAAATGTACTTCCAGTGGAGACAGCACAGGTCCTTGAAAAAGTGGATGGCATGGAAGGTCCTATTTATATGGTTTACATTCAGATGAGGACTCGGATAAATTGAACATCTGATTGGATTTGAGAGAACATTTAAATGAGCATGAACAGTTCTGCTCTCTAATTGGATAAAACAGCTAGGGATGTCAGCCAATCAGAACACAGATACTTCCAGAGGCCCTTCAGATAGCGCCCCTGCGTGGAACTCTTGCCATCAGAATGAAGCTGGGTTACTCACAGGAAGGCAGGGACTTTTCAACATGGGGAAATCTATAAATATGACTCGGTGTTGATAGATGAAAAAAGTTCATAATCATTACTGGTTAAAAAAGAAATAACAAGCCCCAAATGGAGTCACTTGTGCTAAGTCCCATGTCAACAAACTAAGACTTACTACCTAACCTAATTGCAGTTTCAGCCCGTCCCAAGAATGTGACCTTTAACCAGTCAATGTAGAATTACCTGTTCAGGGCTTCCCTGGTGGCGCAGTGGTTAAGAATCTGCCTGCCAATGCAGGGGACATGGGTTTCGAGCCCTGATCCGGGAAGATCCCACATGCCATGGAGCAACTAAGCCCGTGCGCCACAACTACCGAGCCTGTGAGCCACAACTACTGAAGCCGCGCACCTAGAGCCCATGCTCTGCAACAAGAGAAGCCACTGCAATGAGAAGCCTGCGCACCGCAATGAGAAGCCCGAGCACCACAACAAAGAGTAGCCCCCACTCGCTGCAACTAAAGAAAGCCTGCTCGCAGCAATGAAGACCCAACGCAGCCATAAATAAATAAATAAAAATTAAAAAAAAAAAAAGAATTACCTGTTCAGCACTAGTGAGGTAATCTACCTGATAGACACCCCACTCCCTTTCCCCAAAGGAAGGTGACCTTGCCTGAAACAATCAGCTCTTTGCTAGAATAACTTCCTTGCCCCGCCCTCTTCTGCCTATAAAAGGCTTCCATTTTGTACAGCTCTTTGGAATTCCTTTCTATCTGCTAAATGGAATGCTGCCTGATGCATGAATCTATGCTAATTAGATCTTCAAATTTACTCAGTTGAATTTTGCTTAACATTACTAAAAGTATTTTTGCTAATATTGGATAGTTCCCTCTTTAAAATAAATATTTACTAATATTGGATAGTTACCTTTTTTAATAAATAGTAAGCATTTAGTAAAATAATAATAAATTCATGATTTCTTATCTTGATAAAACAAGTAGCTCTCAAACAAAGCCCCAGCATGATGTATGATGGTGAAATAAATCATTACCTGAGTGACAAGGAAGTCCAGTATAACCTTTATTCTAGAATATTAGTGAATGTAGTAAAAAAGATTTGTTTTTTTGGTTCGTTTGTTTCTTTTTTGGTTTTTTAGGCAAATGGTATACATTTCAAAGTATTTGAAAGTATTTAAAACCTGGAAAGCCTAAAGCAGTATATCCAAAGTGTGGTCTGAGGCAGCATCGTCAATGTCACTTGAGAACTTGTTACGGATGTAAACTCTTGGGTCCATCCCAGACCAACTGAATAAGAACAGGATGAGGCCTAGCCATCTGCTTTGCAAAGTTCTTCAGGTGTTTGGATGAATGTTAACATTTGAGAGCCACTGTCCTAGAGAAACAACTCAAACACAAACAAAAGGGTTCACTCAGAAATTCAGACAAATACATTATCTTTCCTGTCTCCAGATGAGAGTTGGTAGAAAATCTACTGGGAAAATTTCACTCATTATACTAAATAAAATAAACAAAGATGATCTCAAAAAATATAAAGTTTGTTGATAAGTTTATAGAGAAGGTTTAAATAAAACAGAGGGACCTGCTTCCTTGGCTATTAAAACAAGTTTGAAGAAAAAAATCCATTTTCCCCTAAACTGATCTATAAATTCAACATAATCCCATTAGGATTTTCTTTGTTATGTGAAAAAAAAAGTCATAAAGTTTCTCTAGAAGGAAATAGAGAGAAGGCAGGAAAATTCTTTCAAAGTATAAGAATTTTCTATATATAAGATCATGTGGGGCTTCCCTGGTAGCGCAGTGGTTGAGAATCTGCCTGCCAATGCAGGGCACACGGGTTCGAGCCCTGGTCTGGGAAGATCCCACATGCCGCGGAGCAACTAGGCCCGTGAGCCACAACTACTGAGCCTGCGCGTCTGGAGCCTGTGCCCCGCAAAAAGAGAGGCTGCGATAGTGAAAGGACCGCGCACCGCGATGAAGAGTGGCCCCCGCTCGCCGCAACTAGAGGAAGCCCTCGCACGAAACGAAGACCCAACACAGCCATAAATAAATAAATAAATAATCCTTCCCTCTACTTTAAAAAAAAAAAAATCATGTGATTTGCAAATAGAGATGGTTTTACTTCTTCCTTTTTAATCTGGATGTTTTCTTATACTTAAAATCCTAGGGACTGTCATTAAACTGTTTCTAATCTAGGCTAATGCTGTATTCTATCATGTTTTTCTAAGTATCTCTCTTAAAAGAAAATTCTTTAATTGGCTTGAGATACAGCTTATCTCTTCCGGCAAGATTATAATAAAACTTTTACATGACATATATATATATATGTAATAAAACTTTTCATAACTAAATTGTTATTTTAAATGAGTTAGAGATTTTTTTTAATTTATTTATTTATTTTTGGCTGTGTTGCGTCTTCGTTTCTGTGCGAGGGCTTTCTGTAGTTGCGGCAAGTGGGGGCCGCTCTTCATCGCGGTGCGCGGGCCTCTCACTATCGCGGCCTCTCTTGTTGCGGAGCACAGGCTCCAGGCACGCAGTCTCAGCAGTTGTGGCTCACGGGCCTAGTTGCTCCACGGCATGTGGGACCTTCCCAGACCAGGGCTCGAACCCGTGTCCCCTGCATTGGCAGGCAGATTCTCAACCACTGTGCTACCAGGAAAGCCCTGAGTTAGAGATTTTTAAGGCCTGAAGTATTGAAGAAATGCCAGGCCTCCAGGAAAATTACTGCTAAACTATTAAGAAATATAAAATTCTACTGATAAACAAATTCTCCCAAAATAAAGGATGAAAGAAAACCTTTTTTTTTGCCTTCTGAAGAAAATATAATTTTGCTATTAAAATGAATAAAGATGACCCACCAAAGGGGAAAAAAAAATTACAGACCGTAGTCACTTATAAATAAGGAAACAGAAATTCTACTTTAAATATTAGCAAACTGATTCCAATGCATTAAAAAACGACAATAACAAATTGCAATTGCAAACTGCATAAATGGTGTTGGCTAGTGTGTTGGATGAGGCCATTTTACATCCCTTTGGGGATAAAGGGTGAATCCACCAGGATGGCCATAGGCGATATATAAGAAAGGAGACACGTTAAAGTAGAAATCTATCAAGGAGTGTATTAGTTTTCTAGGGTTATATAATGAATGCCACATACTGGGTGGCTTAAGCAATAGAAACTTATTGTCCCACGGTTCTAGAGGCCAAAAGTTCAAAATCAAAGTGACTGCAGGGTCAGTTCGTCCCAGGGCCGCAAGGAAAGTATTTGTTTCAGGCCTCTCTCCTTTATAGACAGCCATTTTCTCCCTGTCTCTCCTCACATTGTCTTCCCTCTGTGCATGTCTAGCTGTCCAAATTTCTCCTTTAAATAAGGACATCAGTTATATTAAATTAGGGCCCACCTTAATGACCTCATTTTACCTTAATCACATCTGTTAAAGACCCTGTCTCCAAATACAGTCACATTCTGAGGTACTGGCGGTTAGGTCTCTAACATGAATTTGGGAGGACACAATTCAACCCATAATGGAGAAGGAATTAATAAGCAATTTAAAACTTGTTTTCTGAATCCACCTATGTTGATATGTTTCCTGCTGGAAACTGGAGTGAAAGCTGATGGGCGCCACAGCTCTTCTCCTGACAGTGGAGGGAGCTCTGAAGAGAGCCATTGGTTCTGATGCTTGCTTGGAGCTGGTGTACTTGGTGCCCTCAGACACAGTGTACTTGGCCAGCTCGCTGGTCAGGAGCAGGTGCATGCTGTCTGTACCTTTCTGGAAGTGATGGTCGAGCACCTATTACTAATGCACTAGGCAGGAACGTGCTCAGAAAAAAATTCGTCTCTCTTAAAAAAGACTTCCCCCTCTTCAGACACCAATCACAACCCCAGGATGTCACCTGTGCTTCTGACTGACTGGTTATAGATCAGAGGTTTCCGTGACTCCCTCCTCAGGTTCAATTAATTGCTAGAGCAGCTGACAGAGCTCAAAAGAACATTTTACTTAACTAGATTACCAGTTTATTATGAAAGAATATAACTCAGGGACAGCCAGATGGCAAGGCATGAGGGAAGGGGTGCAAAGTTTCCACGCCCTCTCCTAGTGCACCACTCTCCCCAAATCTTCACATGTTCACCAACCCTGACGCTCTTGGAACTGTCCTTTTGGGTTTTTATGGAGGCTTCAGTACTAGGTGTGACTGATTAAACCATTGTCCACTGGCAATTGATTCAACCTCCAGCCCCTCTCCCCTCCCTTGAGGTGGGGGGAGTGATTAGAATCACATGGGTGATTAGAATCACATGGTTGGTTGCCCTGGCAACCAGCCCCCATCCTTAGGGGCTTCCCAAAATCACTTCATAAAGATAACAAAAGACAACTTTATTGCTCTTATCACAGGAAATTCTAGGTGTTTTAGGAGCTCTGTGCCAGAAACAGGAACAAAGACCAAATATATACTTTTTACAATAAATCATAAGATCACACACACATTCATTGGTTTTACTTTCAGGGACCCCACCAATTTCTCTTTGTGAAAATAGGAGAAAACTCCCCTCCTGGTTCTGGCCAAGGGAGGAGAAAAGCAAGAAATATACTCAGAATGTTCTCCACAACAGGGGAAGACTTAAGCAGAGCTTTATCCCACCAGGGAAGGGCATTTCTCTCACTCCAGCCCCTCTCACCCTCTTGTCTCACCTAAAGAAGGCAAAACAGCTAAGAAACGCCTGTGAAGGTCATATCCCAGGGACACAAGATCACCAAGAGATTGAGATTTAATCACAGCATTATGGCACACTACCCCTGCTCACAGCCTACCACCACCCTAACAGGGCTCTAGTATAATAAGAGCACATCATGTTTGAGAGAGCTATAAGAGGCAGACTGTATCTGAGACAGAGTTCTTAGAGAGGCTCAAAGACAACAGGACAGACAAAACTAAGGACCTCAGGGGAATTTAAAGCTTCTGGTGCCTTGAGTTAAAATCAACACTAAACACAGCCCAACTCTAGTCCAGCCCAACTCCAATCCAGAAAAACATAAATCCTCACACTCAAAGCCAATTAGCCATAGTTCTTATTACCCAGTACATCATGTCCAGCTTTCAACCAAAAATACTAGCCATTTCAGAAGGCAAAAAAAGACACAGTCCAAATTCATAAACAAGCATAGAACCAGACTCAGATGTGACACAGGTGTTGGAATTATCTATCAGACCACAGTTTTAAAACTGTGATTAAGATGTTAAGGGCTCTAATAGATAAAGTAGACAGCATACAAGAACAGACAGACAATGTACGTAGAGAGATGAAAATGCTAAGAAAGAATCAAAAGGAAATGTTAGAAATTGAAAACACTAACAAATGAAGACCGCCTTTGATGGGCTCATCAGTCAACTGTCTATGATCTAGGAAAGAATCAGTGAGCTTGAAGAAATGTCAATAGAAACCTCCCAAACTGACATCTAAAATAAAAAAAAAATAGTAACAATAAATAGAAAACAGAATATCCAAGGACTGTGGGATAATTACAAAAGGTGTGGCATACATGTAATTAGAATAGCAGAAGGAGAAGAGAGGAGGGATAGAAGAAATATGTGAATAATGGCTGAGAATTTTCCAAAATTAATGATGGAGACTAAACCACGTATCCAGGAGGTTCAAAGAACACCAAGCAGGATAAATAGCAAAAACATCTATACCAAGGCACATCGTATTCAACTACAGAAAGTAAAATATGAAAATATCTTTAAAGAACCAGAGGGGGAGAAAACACTTTAACTACAGAGAAACAAGGATAAGACTTCTCATCAGAAATCATGAAAGCAAAAATGTGTGGCATGAAATATGTAAAATGTTGATATAAAAAATGTCACCAACCTAGAATTCTGTATCCAGCAAAGTTATTCTTCAAAAGTGAAGGAGAATTAGACTTTCTCAGACAAACAATAATGGATAGAATTTCACCAGTAGACCTGCTTTGCAAGAAATGGTAAAAGGAGTTCTTCAAAGAGAAGGAAAATGATGAAGGTCAGAAACACAGATCTACATAAAGAAAGGAAGAGTATTAGAGAAGGAATAAGTGAGGGTAAAATAAAATCCTTTATTTCTCTATTCTTAATAACTGGTAACTGTTCAAATAGTAACAGCAATAATATATTGGATGATAATGACAGCAATGTTATAAGGGATGGAAGGGAGGAAATGGTAATACTCTATTATTCCTGTTTGTAAGTTACCTGCATTACCCAAGAAGTGAAATAGTGTCATTTGAAAGTGGAGATTGGTTATAAATCTATATTTCAAACTCTAGGAAATCACTTAAAAAAGCTTAAAAAGAAGTATAATTGGTATGCTAAATTGAGGATAGGGTATGGAATCATATCACAGTACAGCCATGAAAGAGATCTCTAAATATCCTTAACGCCCATAACCACTCTCAAATGACAGCAGTTACAAGTCTTCCCCTATTAGAAGTTGTTATTTAATGCATTGATAAAAGTGTACATTTATAACTATCTGACAAATTTACATATACATTGATAATTTGTATATGTTTTGATAACTTATTTCAATATAATTGATTCTTTGCGATTTTTTATTTTATGCATTTAAAAACATTCTGAGGCATTTTACTTTATGCATTAAAAAATATTTTTAAATATTCTGAGCTTTACCAAACTACCAGAGTGGCTCATAGAACCAAAAAAAGAAAAGAAAAAAAAAAATTAAAATTCTTGCCATCTATTCAAACTAAACAAAAGTGAAAACTCCTAAAAAAAGAAAAAGTTACAAAGGCTCATTAGGAAGGGTATTTAGGATGTGACAGAATTCTTTCTTACCATTGAGGCAGTGGGGATTCACTACAGTGGAGATAACCTCAAGCTGAACCTCATAAAATGGATATAGACACAATGGAGACCCCATTATAAGGAACTTGGCTGGGAGAGTTTTTAAATTGGAGAATGGGTGCTTCAGAGGAACTTTCATGCTTCATGTATTCTGTGGATGCTCCAAGGTAGGTGATGATGTGAGGGAGCAGGGTGGACCCCATCCGCCCATACTGAGTGTCATCTTCTCTTGGGATCCTTGTTATCAGGCCAAATGCTGAGTGCAAGCTTCTAGAAGTTTCTTCCCTCCTTGGCCCATAGAGGAGGAGGAGGAGAGTGCTGAGGAAAAACAAGGGAGCTGTGCACTGAGATGCAACACCCACGATGACGCCAACCGGAACCCAGACCCGACGCCCACCCCAACCCAGACCAGCTCCGCCTGCGAGCTGACCGGCGAGCTCCAGGACACCAACCTGACTGTGGGGCCAAGCCCATGCGAAGCGAAAATAAGGGGCAGGTGCCTAAGCAGAATGCCCCATGGACCAATCAGAGCTTAGCCTGTCATCACGCTGCCCGGCACCTGGCCAATGGGAAGGCGGCAGCCTCTATAAAAGTAGGCAGGCTCGCCACTTACGCGTTCAGGGAGCAACTGAGGAGGCTGTAACAGCCCTTTGGGTTCTCGGGATAGCGGAGAAATGGCACGAACAAAGCAGACGGCGCGGAAGTCCATCGGCGGCAAAGCACCTCGCAAACAACTGACTACCAAAGTAGCTCAGAAGAGCGCACCAGCCACCGGGGGCGTGAAGAAGCCGCACAGGTACTGGCCGGGCACTGTAGCACTGTGCGAGATTCGTCGCTACCAGAAGTCCCCAGAACTTCTGATTGGTAAGTTATCCTTCCAGCGCCTGGTCCGGGAGATTGCGCAGGACTTTAAGATGGACCTGCGTTTCCAGAGCTCGGCTGTAAGGGCACTGCAGGAAGTCTGTGAGGCATACCTGGTGGGTCTTTTTGAAGACACCAACCTATGTGCCATCCATGCCAACCGTGTCACTATTATGCCCAAGGATATTCAGCTGGCACGCCATATCCGCGGAAAACGTGCCTAAACTGCACACGCAGCCGCTGATCTCACCCGAAAAGCTATTTTAAGAGCCACTACCTGCTCACAAAGGGCACTGTGCACAAACCAAGTAGCGGGTGCCTTTTCTCTCCAATAAACCAGAGGCCTAGCTAGCTGTGTATCAACGTAGTCCCTTATTGGGGTTTATTGATATGAAATCACTGGTTAGTTCCTAGTGTTTGAAGACGAGGAGATTTTCCCTTGCAAGTTAACCATCAGAACAATAGCTGATCATTTTGTGTGCACCTGGTCACAAGTTTTCCAACCCCGTAGAACAGTCTAAACTTGCTGAGAAACCCTACAACCACGGTGGTTCACCATGCTCCCAATAGTTGAGCTGTGTGGAGACAACCCGAGCATGGGTTTGAGGAAAAGAGTGTAAAGATTGCTTTTTTCCTACATTGGTGCTGCTTGGAAGCTTTTATTGAGGCTATGTTAAGTTGATAAAAGCCAAGCACTGTCAGGTCACTAGTCATACAAAGGGGATAAAATCCATTCCCTACTGTCCCTGTTTGGTCTGCACTTTCAGGATGCTTACAGCTGAGTGAAGGACGTCTGTATGTAGAAGCAGTTAACATGCAGCGTGCTTCAGTGATAGCTCAATGTTGTCAGTATGCAAGAGTGGGTTTCTGAAGTTTCTTTGAGCCCAGTTTGTTATCCAGTAGACTTAAATTCAAAATCTTCATCAACTAAAGTAGTGCACACAAAAGTTTTTTTATTAAAAAAAATTTTTTTTAATAAATGTATGTATTTTATTTATTATTTTTGGCTGTGTTGGGTTCGTTGCTGCATGCAGGCCTTCTCTAGTTGCAGCGAACAGGGGTTACTCTTCATTGCAGTGCACGGGCTTCTCATTTATTGCAGTGGCTTCTCTTGTTGTGGCTCACGGGCTCTAGAGCGCAGGCTCAGTAGTTGTGGCACACAGGCTTAGTTGCGCCACGGCACGTGGAATCTTCCTGGACCAGGGCTTGCACCAGTGTCCCCTGCATTGGCAGGCGGATTCTTAACCACTGAGCCACCAGGGAAGCCCGGTGCACACAAAACTTTTGAAGGTTGAAACTAGTATCTTTTAAGTTTTAGAGTATATGTAAGTTAATGGGTGACAAGTCTTTGAAGGGCCATCTAAAAGCCAAGAGTGTCCAGGGACAGCTATGTTCTGGTTCTGAAGTCAGTTCTAACCTTCAATACTAGAATCCTTTTAAATAAACCCAAGCCTGAACTCTGTGCCTTTTTTGTGCTTTATGAAGTCTTATCTTGCAAGGAATAGACTCTTGAATTCATATGACACACCTAAAGAAAGCACCAAACCCTGACTGGATCTGCACATCACCTGGTGACCTGAAAGTAAAGATTTCCTGGAATGACATGTGGAATTGAAGCTTTTCCAGGATATCCAGACCAGGCCTGTTGGAAGTTGGTCGCCAAGCCTTTGGTGGTGACATACTGCAGATTATCTCCAGTGTCTATGATCTTGGTAACATATGGATTTCAGATTAAAAGTTCCTGAGAGTTCTCCCTCCTACCCCTCCTTTTTACTCAAATGTGACCTTAATAGGTTTCCAATCTGTGCACTTTCTTTCCAATGTGAAAGAAAGGACCCAGGAACGGTCATTCCTGACATTGAGACAAAAAGTCACTGAAACTAAAAAACCTGACTCTTGATCAGCAGTGTTTTCAGAGAAAGATCTTGATCAAAAGGGAGTAAAGTAAAAAATTAATAAACCGAAACCTCAATTAAATAGAGTTAGGAGACCAGAACAGGGAACTCTCATGCCCTGAGATGATAGCAGAGCCAAACAGGAAAAAGAAAGACTCCTCTTCTTTCCCAGCAAGAACTCAGGCAATGAAAAGACATGGACTCTTTTTTTTTTTTTACTATAAACCTTCCAACTTCCTTTTCTCTCTATAAAAGCATTCTCTTTCCCTTACCTTGTGGGCGTCTTGCACAAGGCTCACCACAGTTGCAGACCCAGAATTGCAATTCTCTGCTGATCCAGAATAAACCCATCTTTGCTGGAGAAAACCAGTTTATTTGTTTCAGGTCAGCAAGTTAAAAGGAAGTCACTAGGGTGGGCTGGGCTCTAATCTCACATGACTGGCACGCTTAAAAGAAGAGGAGATTATGACATACAGAGGGTCATGTGATGACACAGGGAGAAGACAGTTATAATATTGTGATTTACAATTAGAAATATATATTTGGTCTTCCTCCTCATTCCTAGTACAGAAATCCTAAAACCTTTGGAATTTCTTAAGTAATTAGAGTGATAATGGTGTCTTTTGTTACTCATAGCAAGCCCATTTCAATCACAACAGTGTTTATGTTAATGAGGTGATTTTGGAAAGGATAAGGGCTGGTTCACAGGGGAACCAACCCTGTGATTAGAGGTTTGAAACTTTCATTCCCACCCTTGACCTCCAGGAAGGCGACAGCAGCTGGAGGTTGAGTTCGACCACCAATAGCCAGTGATTCAGTCAACTGTGCCTATGTAATGAAGGCTCCATGATAATCCCTGTAGTACTACTGGAGATTTTCTAAATTGGTTAACAAGAACTCATACACGTGCCAGAAGGGTGGTGCACCACAACTCCGTGGGAACAGAAGCTCCTGCATTCAGGACCTAACTCTATGTATCTCTTTATCTGGCTGTTGATTTGTATCCTTTAATATCTTTTATAATAAACCAGTAATCTAGTGAGTAAACGTATTTCCTGAGTTCTGTGAGCAACTCTAACAAATTAATTGAACCCAAGGAGGGGTCATGGGAATTTCCATCGGTTGGTCAGAAGTACGGGTGACAACTTGGACTTTTGATTGGCATCTGAAGGGGGAGGAGTCTTGGAGGACTAAGCCCTTAACCTATGGGGTCTGATACTATCTCCAGGTGGATAGCATCAGAATTGAGTTGAATTGTAGGACACTAGCTGGTGTCGAGGATTGCTTGGTGGTGTGCGGAAACACCCCCTCCAACACACACACACACACACACACACACACACATTTAGTGATCAGAAGTGTCAGAGGTGAACTAGAGAATTGAGAGTAAAGGAAACACACAGAAGTGTGTTTTTCCATAGCAACTACTGTCTACATGCCAAGGAGAGAGGAGGCCTCAGGAGAAACCAGGGCTGCTGGCACTTGGATCTCAGACCTCCAGCCTCCAAAACAGGGAGACAATAAATGTGCGTTGTTTGAGCTGGCTAATAAATTATAATAATTACAATTAAAATTAGCATTAGTATTAGTTATTTCTCTCCCTCCCACCCAGTGGTGGATTTTTGGCTTCCCGGAAAAAAGAGATTTTTTTTTTACTCTTGCTCTAGTGGTTAGAGCTGAAAAATCATGAGACTGGAGCTGTTGGTCACAGCTTTTATTGTCATGTGCAAAAAATCAGAATAAAGCAGCGGGCACTGAAATAGCAGAGATGGGAGATGAAAGACAGAGAAGGCTGGTGCTAGGGACTGTGATCTCATTGTTCCCGGGGGGCCTGCTTGGTGAGAGCCCTGATATCCTTTGATGAATGTACCACACTTTTAACCCAGTTCAAATTGGGGTTTGCCATTTGCAACCAAGAATCCTAAGAAATATAACACTGTCCTTATTGTGACATACGGTGACCGGATTGGTTTACTCTAATGATTCACAATTACACAAGATAAAGTACTTAAAATGCATTCTAACTTTTGTACAGCGAGCCCTGGTGGCCAGTGCCTAGAGGGCCCCATGAAAGGAAGGGCAGTGGTGGTGCTAGGAGTCCACTCTGACTACATGCACACCTGCACTTGTTGGAGAAATATAATTAAAAACAAATTTAAAGTGAGAAGAGAAAGAAAACAGTTTACTCTTCAGTAGGCACAAAACCGGAACGTGATGTACATCACCAGCAACCTAAGAGACTACAAAGACAGAAAGAAATCTCGTTCTTTTACAGAGCTGAGTAGATGCAACCCATTCAATACTTTAGGCACATTTTGCAATTTGGAGCCAGGTGACAGCTGAAGTTAAGCTCATTTCCTCTGAGGAAGTTGGGAGATGTGACATTATCTTCACTGATGATTATGAAGAGGATCAGAATATGCCACCCCAAAATATGCCACTTTGGCATGTGGATTATTTTGTGTTGATGGCAATTGAGAATCAATAGATGCAGAAAGACACCTTCTCAGAGCTTCCCTTATCTAACTAAAAGCAGAAACTTCTGGGAAATTAGGACTGCCATAAAGCCCCTCTCTGGGGGAGTTTTATGGGCATGAAGAAGATGGAAAGTTGCACCAAGATGAGTGCACAAACAAACCTCATTAGACAACACTTATCTGCCATACATTTCCTATTCACCTTCACAGTTTAACACCTTTTGGTAAAATGGTGTATAAGCTTCTGAGTCTAACCACTTCTTGGATTTTCACTTCTTTTCTGTGAGTGCCCCCAAGCATATAAAAATATTAACATCAGTAGGATTTGTATGCCTTTTCCCCTGTTAATCTATCTTTTGTCATGTTTGCAGATACTGAATTTAAGAGGGTAGAGGAAAAGTTTTTTCCTCCTCTACAATTACATTTCAGAGATGGCTTCCAGGTGCTTGGGGAAACATTCTTGAGATGTGAGACTGGCAAGGTTAGCCACTGAAAAGATTTATATACATTTGAAAAGGACAGAGGGAAAAATTACAAAACAAAAGGGGGGGGGAGGGGGGGAAGTGTCCCCTTAATTTCAACAGGCAGAATTAAGCCTCTTATTTTTAATTTGTATTTTCCCTTATACATCAGTTCTTTGCCTGTTGCCCCCATACCAGCGTGATGTGGGATATTCAAGAAGTACTTGTAAAAATGCTGCATCAGCCCCAGACATTCATGCTCTATTTGGATGCCCCAGGTTATTGGGCTGAGAAATATATCACCTTCATGATAAACTAATTGGAAACAATCTTAATAGCTTCAAAAGGGAAAACTGTGAAGTCAATAAGAAGAATCAGATAGTTCTTACATGTCCTGATATGTTGTTAGGTTTAACAAAAGGCAAGTTGTAGAACAGCATGCATAATATGTCATCATTTAAATAAAAATAATAATTAGATGATTGAATATGCACCTCTTGAAGAATATACAAGGAATTCAATCTTAAAAGGGAAACTAGGAACTGAGAAAACCCCCAATTGAGGGCGACTCAAATTTAACTATAAACCTTTTGGAATTCTTAAGTTTTATACCATTTCCATGGTTTCCTTTCTGAAAATAAATAGAATATTTAAGTAACATCAGCAATGTAAATTCTGAAACATGTCTTATTTCTACTATTACAAGGTAAGTATCACTCAAAATTACAGAACTCTTTACCTGAATAAAACCAATCCGGGTACATTTTTAAACAAAAGGCCAATGTCTGCTTTATCAGATGTTCCTTTTCCTGTTTTATGTCTAACAGACAACACCATGAAGTTACTTAAAATAAAAATCAGCTTTCCCCTTACTCTCACCAGTGGTTACTCAGCCAACAGGTCTTCCTGAGCTTTCACAGACCACTTCTCCTCCATGGCACCTGCAGAAGACTTGTGCCATGAGGTCACAGAATAAATAATAGGCATGATTTACACCATGAAGCCCTCCTTCAAACCAAGTTTGGGACCAAAATCTGAGGTTCTTCTCCTCCTGAGTTACATGCCGCCCAGTATCAAGAACTGTTACTTCCTTTTTACTTCAGAGACTTTATAGAATCTTCTTCTAAATTTATTTTTATTGAGATATAATTGGCATATAACAGTGCATAAGTGTAAGGTGTTGATTTGATACATTTATATATTGCAATATAATTACTGCCGTAGCACTAGTTAACACCTCTATCACATCACATAATTAGCAGTTCTTATTTGTGGAAGGAACAATTAAGACCTAATCTCTTAGGACTTCCCTGGCGGTCCAGTGGTTAAGACTCCACACTTCCAATGTAGGGGGCGTGGGTTCAATCCCTGGTGGGGGAACTAAGATCCCACATGCCGTGTGGCGTAGCCAAAAAATAAAAACAAAAAATGAAAAAACTTTAAAAAAAAAAAGACCTAATCTCTTAGCAACTTTAAATTTATAATACAGAATTGTTGACCATAATCACTAAACTGTGCATTAGATCTCTAGAACTTATTTATCTACTGGTTACAAGTTTATACGTTAAACAGCATCTCCCCCCCACAGAACGTTATGGGCAACTCCCCTTCCCTCTCCACAGGAGCTGCACCCACAAGCTGGGAACTGCAATTCAGGCAGAACAGAGTTTTTCCAATGGGTCACCCCCTGCCTGCCCACCTCCTTATGAGGACATATCGGTTGCCTGTCTAATTGACCCCACGAGGACCTCTCTGATTGCCCACCTGCCTGGTCCTTGAGAAGGAATGCAGGTAGAAACTGGAACAAAGCAGAGGAAGGAGCCCTGGCTCACATTCATCACTAACCAGGTACAGAGAGTGCAAACTGAACAGAGGGGCGCAGTGGCTCTCAGCTGTGAAGAAGAGCCTCCAGAAATGGGTAACACCAGATCCCTAAACAGGAAAATCCATTAGTTGTCTAATAAAAACAACTTTGGACCATCATGGGCTGAAGGTTCGTGTATCATCTTGCTGTCTTTTCCTTTCGCCCGGGAGACCCTGCACAGCTCCTCTGCTGGGAGTTCGCTGTTGCAATGAGCCCATAGACACAACAGGGGTGTCCTCCGTGTTCTCAGCCTGCCTGGCTGGGATGTCCACTGGGTTGCCACCACTTCCTGAGGTAGCTGAGGCCCCAACAGATACTGCCAGCCATCACTAAGGAGCCCTGTGTCTCGGGTCCCAGTGGCTCAAAATAATTGAGAGCTTTGTTAAGCCAGAGGGTGACCTACTGGCATTTTCTGGAATAACTGGCTTTGAGAGCTGGTGATCCCCATCCTGGCAGTTGGCAATGTTCCAGACGGTAGAGGCCATGAACTGGCCTCCTGAGAAGAGGACACATTGCAGTGAAATCCCCAAGAAGCTGAAGGGAATTGGGACGTGCCACCCCAAAATATGCTCCTTTGGCATATTGATGATTTTGAGCTGGAGGCAATTGAGAAAGAACAGACACAGGAGGAGCTCTCTGTCCTCCCTCTCTGCCTATAAGCAGGGCAGAAGTTTCCTATTTTTAAAGAAAATTTCCACGTGTAAAGTTGCCCCCTCTCTTATACCAAAAAAAGGAAAGGGACTCATCACCTGAGATGGGACTGAGATGAGTCTGCATAAACAACCTTTATCTGTCATTAGTGCCTCCCATACATTTCCTTAGTTACCTTCCCACAACCCCCCTCCCCCAGAATTCCAGACCCCCTTTCCTTGGTCTAGTCGCTTCTCCACAATTTAGTGTCCTTTGTTAAAATGGTATAATGGCCCCAGGGTCTAACCACCAATTTGTGTTTTCAATTCTTTCTAGGAAGCTCCCATACATAATTAAAAACATAAGAAAATTGGTATGCTTTTTCTTCTATTAATCTGCCTGATGTCAGTTTAATTCATAGACCTCAGGAAAACATAAGAGGACCGGGGTAACGTTCTTTTCCCCTCCCCTACAAGGCCCATGATGCACAGGCAGTGGACGTGAGAAATAACCTTTGCTGTGGTGTATCTTCAGAATATGGGGCAGTTTGTTATTATAACAAAATCCCGACAGATATGGCAGGCTCTGTGGTAACTACAGAGAAAAACAATCATGTTAGTGAGATATCCGGAAACCAGGCCAAGTAAGAATGGTGGCAGCAGTGCAGGTAGTATGGTTGAAGAATGGACAACCTGTTAGGGGCCAGCGGAGAAGGTGTGGGGTGGATAACAAAATGGATACCTACAGATATTTGAAGGGCTGGCTACATGAGACAGAAGAAGGAGAGGATTACTCTGTTATTTCAAAAGGCAAAACTGGAACCAGGCCTGGAAGTTGCAGGGCTGCAGACACTTGACCTAAGCCCATTCCCACCAGATTCCCGAAGGAGGATAGGCACACGTCTTGTTCACTAGGAGGTGGGTACCTGTCTTGAGGATAATTGCATAAAGGATTCCACTTTTGCAAGGCGAGTAGACCAAAATCCCACAGCTCTGTGGAAATGACACCCCAAAGCGGTATTGAATGTACTTAAAATTTCCCCTATATTATATTCCATGAAATACCAACTTTAAGGTTTACAGGAATGCTGATAGTTCTCCCGGTCATTTTGGACATCACTGTAAAGTATGCAAATGCCCGTCAGCTCCCACAAACCAGAGGGCAACTTGCAGTGCCCCCAAAGTCTTAAAGCAAGTTCAAGCTTTATTAATGACAAAGACTCTCCTCCTTGACCAAACTCCAGCCAAGCTCCTCTGAGCCCTCCTCTCAACAAGGCCTGGACCTTGGGCGTCTGTATTCATCCTGGCAGTGCCCTTAGCAAGGATCATGTTAAGTCAGTTTAGTAAGAGATACCCTACCCCCCCAACCCATGATGTCTGATCTAGTTCTTCATTCCCCACCTTTGGTGTATACATACATGCTTGTCCTGCCTTGAGCAAGAATCCTGTTAGGCCAGTGATGTAGACCACTTGATGGCCTCCCAAAATTCGTATATTGAAATCTAACCCCCAAGATGCTGGTATGAGGAGGTGGGCCCTTTGTGGGAGGTGCTTAGGTCAGGAGGGTAGAGCTCTCATGAATGGGATTACTGACCTTATAAAAGAGACCCCAGAGAGGTCCCTCATCCCTACAACCATGTGGGGACACAGTGAGCAGGCCAGTCCATGAACCACGAGGTAGGTTCTCACCAGACACCGAATCTGTCAGCAACTTGATCTTGGACTTCCAGCCTCCAGAACTGTGAGAAATAAATGTCTGTTGTTTACAAGCCACCCCATCTATGGTATCCTATTACCACACACTGAACAGACTAAGACAGCCAATTAAGCAAGAATCCCCCTGGTGGATGGAATTTTCACATACTGATGTACGGAGAAGTCATTCTGACTTATATATGATTTAACTTGAATTTTATGTTAACTAGAACAGCCTGTTTGCAGTCTATCAAACATACATTGCACAACTGCTTCAGTCATTAAAAAAAAAGGTGCATTGCTCAGAAGTAAAGAATGTCCATTTAAAAGATAAAGATTATTTAATCTTTAGTCTTCCTTAGGACGCCAGTACAAGCACTCCTTCAATGATAAGACTCCCTTCCCAGGCACCAAAGCCCTACTGACTCACTGCTGATCTGGTTTTATTTTTTAAACCTTGAATGAATGTACCCCCTATCTGTTTGATGTTCTTTGTTCTGACAAGATATAAAACTATGCTGCAAAACAGGCTTCTCCAGAGCAGTTCCTCAGAGCTACCTGAGAGGCTAGCTCCCAGGTTATAGTCTTCAGTTTGGCTGAAATAAAGCTCTTTTCTATTCTTATTATAGATTGCTCATTGCTTATTTCTGTCAACACCCCCTTCTCACTGATGTTTCCTCTTAGTAATTTTCTGTCCACTCACCGGCTACAAATCCCAGCTGTCTTTGCAGTATTCAGAGTTGAAGTCAGTTCTATACTGAGGTCTCTTTCCCCTCTTACAATAGTACTGGATGAAATCTGTCTTTACCACCTTTATCTAGTGTCCAGCTTTATCTTCGACAATAACCTTTGAAATGGATTCGAATATGTCATCCAAAATCTGCCTGTTTTGTGCCAGTCTCAGCCTGACAATAGTAATGCTATTGGCTAGAAATGCCGGGGGGTGGGGCGGGGGGCACTCCCTGAGCCTGGTGAGGTTCCCACAGAGCCCCTTCCAAACCAGTGTTACAACTGGACCAATCCTTGTGGGTTTTATTATGACTTTGCAAGATGCTCTTCAGCAATAAGTATTAGGAAACTTTGAAGAAAAAAAGAATTTTTTACTTACAGTTCTTGGAGCATAGAATGCATGTGGTGGGTGGCGGGAGAGAGAACACGAATGGCCTGGTGGCCTTGTTCTGCTTTTACTGGGGTCAAGGGTAGGGGCCTAGTGTTCTATTAGTTCACTCTTTATTGATGAAGTTAAAACATAAGAGCAAGAATTTAGTCACAGGAAGAAGAAAAAGAAAGAAAAGGAAAAAACCAAAAAAATAAAACCCAAGCAGCCCAAATGGCCAGTTAACTAAATCAACCAGGATCGCTAAAATAAAGAAGCCTCTTGGGGGGCGGGGGCGGGAGTTAGGAGGTGCACGCTCAAGTCCTGGCTCTTTATCTAGTCATTTAGCTGGCTGTATATTTATCTGAGATAGCCTTTAGAATGCCCCCTTTGACGTGGACGCCTCAGCAATCAAAGTTTAAGTCAGGCACTTACATTGCAAAAAGAAAGGGTAACTGTCAGAGCTTACACCACAATGCTTCTTTGCCATAGGATTATTTTGAGCTGAAATCAACTGAGATAAAACAGACACAGAATGAGCTCTCTGCTCTCCCTCTATCTGCCTAAAAGCAGGGCATAAATCCCCCTTGCATAGGTGTCCCCCCACCCCTGTACCAGAAAAAGGAGATCACCAAAGAGTGTGATCTCACCTCAACACCGAGGTGAGTCTGCAGAAGCAAAACTTGCTAAATAAGCCCTACCTATCATTACTTTCCCCATATATTTACCTTCCCACCACACCACACCAAGAAGCTCAAGCTTCCTTCTTTTTTCTTGTTACTTCTCCACAATTTATCTCCTTTGTTAAAATTGATATTGCCAACTAAAAATTGGCACTTGCCATTTTGCCTCTACAAAGATTGTCCTTGCCAATGCAGTCGCTGACCTTCAACACACCCCTAGAGGAGTTCAGGGTGGAGATCAGGAATGAGGCACTTTGTGCTCTGGGAAAAACTGGCAGAACAGACCTTTGGACAGTTAGATATTTCCAGGAGAAGATTATGAGCCCAAATTCTTGCATCTTATATCTAGAAAAGCACTAATATCATTAACAGAGACATCTGCTCCTCGTGACTAGCAGCAACCTTCCGCCAAAATATGTGCTTTATTGCATGTATCCCCCTTCACCAAAATCACATATATACTGACTCTCCATACCCCCACTTCTTCGGAGCAGTTCCTCAGAACTATCTGAGACACTGTCTCCCAGGCTATAGTCCTCATTTTGCCCCAAATAAAACTTAACTCACAACTCTCACATTGTGATTCTTTTTGTGTGTGTGTTTTACTTTTTTTTTTTTTTAATTTATTTATTTATGGCTGTGTTGGGTCTTCGTTTCTGTGCGATGGCTTTCTCTAGTTGCAGCAAGCTGGGGCCACTCTTCATCGCGGTGGGCGGGCCTCTCATTATCGCGGCCTCTCTTGTTGCGGAGCACAGGCTCCAGATGTGCAGGCTCAGTAATTGTGGCTCACGGGACCAGTTGCTCCGCAGCATGTGGGATCTTCCCAGACCAGGGCTCGAACCCGTGTCCCCTGCATTGGCAGGCAGATTCTCAACCACTGCGCCACCAGGGAAGCCCTCACACTGTGATTTTTTTTTCAGTCTACAATATAAGCCCTTGAGTCTGGTTTTTTTTTTTTTTTTTTGGTGGGGGGGTTCAGTTCTTGTCTGTGAAGCCCTCACGCACATAAATTTTAAAACAATTAACATCAAATAAAATGTGTATGCTTTTCTTATTATTCTGTCTTTTATCAGTTTAGTTCGCACACCCCTAAGATGGTAGAGGAAACAATTTTCCTTCCCTACACCTAAGAAGAATAAATGCTACAAACACATCATTTGAAAGTTTGTATTTCCTTTTATACTTAGTTTTGTATATTTCAAAAAAAAAAAAAAAAGACTGTTTGATTTTAAATTTTTGGTTTCTGTCCCTCTGGCTAAAAGTGGCAAATATGGATGGAAACAAAAACCCAAAATAAAATGATTCAAACTTTACAAAAGTAATTAAGTAGAAAAAAGAGCTAGAAATGAAATTGTAAGTCCACGTCATCAGGCATGAAGTGACATGAGGCTCCGAAGGCCACAGGCTCAGGCACCCAACTGTTGCAGGAAGAGGGACTCCTTCCAGGGCCCAAGAGTGGGCTCTTGTCTAACACTCAGAAATGAATTGTCCAAGGATATGCACGTGCTGACAAAGCAAGAGACTTTATTGGGAAGGGGCATCAGGGTAAGAGAACATAAGAGAACTGCTCTGCCACGAGGCTCGCAGGCTCAGGTTTTATGGTAATGGAGTTAGCTTTCCGGGTTCTCTGGCCAATCATCTTGCTTGTGGCCATATTTGGTCTGACTCAGGGTCCTTCCTGGTGGTGCACACATCTCTCAGACAAGATGGATTCCAACATGATTTCTGAGAGGTTGGCAGGACATGTTATGGGCTGGTATCTCCTCCCTTCTTCTGTCCCCTCCCGAATCCTTCTGGCTGGCAGTAGCTTATTAGTTCCGTGTTCCTTTTGGGGACCTTCTGTTGTGAGATAACTCATGCAAGCAGTTATTATGCTGCCTGGCCAGGGCAGGTGGTTTCAGTTAATGGTTCCCTTACACAAGTACTCCTTAGTCTTACCCACTGGTTTTCCATCCAACTTCTGCTCAGATCCATGGCCTTCCTCTCCTGTCTCCAGGCACCACAGCCTGAGCTGATTCTCTGCAGCTAGCTCTCCTGGCAGGCCGAGCTCTCCACACAGGAAGGGTGAGGGGACCACCAAGGACAGCTTCGGGGTGGGCAGGAAACCACTGCCCCACGTGTGGTCTCAAAATGTTCCTCTGGAAACCACTGGGCTGAGAAGATGGGCTCTCCCCGGGTCAGACAAGCCCTGATCTAACAGCAGCTTCATGCCAGTGGGAGACTGAACATACAAACATCGGTCAGACCATATATAAAAACAGAACTCTGACCCACAACGTGCAGCAGTCTTGTCTTAATCTGCTCTGACTGCTGTAACAAAATACCATGACAGGGCGTCTAATAAGCCACAGACCTTTATTTCTCACAGTTCTGGAAGATGGAATCCAAGATCAAGGCACCAACAGATTTGGTGTCTGGTGAGGGCCTGCTTCCTGGTTTACAGAAAATCATCTTCTTGCTGTGTCCTTACCTGATAGTAGGGGCAAAGGAGCTCTCTGGGGTCTCTCTTATAAAGGCACTAATCCCATTGATGAGGGCTCCGCCCTCCTGACCTAATCAACCTGCCAAAAGCCCCACCTCCCAGGGGCTAGGTTTCAACATATGAATTTTAGGGGCACACATTCAGTCTATAGTAAACCTGTCCAGGAAACCAAAATACCCTCTACATTAACCAGCCCAGGAAGCCAGCCTGCTGCCAGTCAGACTTGTGGGACATCAGGCTGCTATCTCTAGCGACAGTCCAGGACACTGCACTTCTAGTCAGCTGCTCCAGTTCCCCAGACCCACAACCTCCATCAGGGCACAGATGAAACCTTCTCTTTTTCCACAAGGAAGTTCCCGCACCCCACTGATTGTCTCTGAATTGCTGCCAAGGGATGGTGGCCATCTCCCTTGCTGCAGAGAGCTGTGAATAAACACCCTCTGCTCACTCTCATTTGGGTTGTTTCCATTGACTTCCACGTTGGAAAGAGAATAGGGGGTGTTGTGGGGAAAAAGCTGCCTCTGGGAGGATGCATGCTCTGTGCTGTAACCTGGACCATTTGGGTCCACGTGTCCTTCTGAGCAAGTGGCGTGGTGTCGCAGCCAGTAGTAGAAGCTCATAAGGGACAAGCAGCCTCCCCACTGGGCCTCCAACAAGCTGCACAGATGATGCTGGGCCATAGTCCACACTCTCTCTGCCTCAAATTCTCAACAGTGACCCAAGGGTCTCCAGCCCTGTTGCAGGTTTAACAGTCTCTCCAGTTCTTCAAAACTTTGCTTCTGCAGTACCTGCGACCACACCCACACCTGTACACGATATTCTCGGCAAAGACGTGAGTCTGAATCTGATCACCGTTAGTTCTCTACTTTTGCTGCACGTTAATGTTGGGGAAATATAATGCACAACAAAATCTGCTCCCAACCCAGAAAACCTCTCCATAAAGAGAGAAGAGGAAAAAAAATTTTTTTGTTATTGAATGAGCATTCAAGCAGAACATGATGCTGATCACAAGCAACAGCTAAAGGGGCTTCAGAGCTGGAAGAGAACCTCATCCTTTTCTATGGCTAAGTGGATACAACCTATTACTTTCATGTCTTCACAGTAATGTTGCTAATTTTCTCCTACAATTATGATCAAAGGTGATTTGAAGTCAGATGGCAAGTTAGGCCCATCTCCTCCCAGGCCTCTGGGAAATGATTACATTTCAGACATGCTCCCGGGTCCTTGAATCATTCCTGATATGTGAGATGGGCCAAGAGGCTTATTTAGCCCATAAAAAGATTTACACACATTTGAAAAGGACAGAGAAAGAAATGTTTTAAAAATTCTGTGATTCTATTTTCTAAATTGAAAGAAATCGTCAGCCCAGAATCACCTTATATGCAGAGGAGGTTCAGGAACTTCCAGGGAATTCGAATTAGCAACCAGTATACCCTCATTCAACAAGCTGCCTGGCCCCCACCCCCATTCACTGCCCTGGCACACACAGGGCAGAACCTTGAACCACCAGACTCCATCCTAGAGACGTTAAAGAAACAAGAAACACACCTCAGCCAGCCACGCCTGAGCGGGGAGAGCGGAGCTGGGGGAGCTGCGGGAGACCTGGGGCTGCGGGAGCTGCGGGAGACCTGGGACCTCCTACGGACCAGCGACCCCCTTCATCTTCCCCAAAGGGGTGCCTGACCCCTGCTGCCTCTTCCATCCTCACGTCCCTGCCAACACGGGATCCGCCCCCTGCCTCCCCACTGGTCTTCGCCCCCACCACGGACAAGGCTCCCATCCCCATCTACCTCTTCCCCTCCCCTCTTGGCTACCAAACCCCCTGCCCTGCTCCCTCTCCCTCCCCACCCCCACCTCTGTGCCGGCTCCTTGAGCATCAGGAGGATCCTGCCTCCATCCCCAGGCTGCTGACAACCTCTCGCCAAGGTAAACCTCCCCGCCACGCACCCTGATAACGGGCCCCGCCCCTCGACCCCCGGCTCCTGCTGACGCCACAAAGCCCCACAGCCCTGGCGCCCTTGCATCCCGGCCGGGATGGTCTCCATCGCGCAAACGCAGGCTTTCCTGGGCCGCGTTTGCAGGCGTGGCTGCGGGCTCCAGGCGAGGTGCAGCGTGCACCCCTTTCCCCCGTGAGTACCAGCCCCTTGAGGGAGCAGGCAGGTGGTCACCCTGCGGGCGCTGAGGCTCAGGTTGGGACCCCGTGCACCCCCTGCCCTTAGTAGACTGGCCTTCCCAGCTTTCAAGGTGGTTGTAACTTGGGAGGAGCCAACTATTTTAGACCTACATTTACAGAGGAACATTCTGGGGTCAAAGGAGGCCCATCCACCGTCATTGACCCAGAGCCCTTGGATAGCTTCCCCCAAAACCTGAGCCGGAGCTGGAGCCCCAGCCCACCAGACTGCCCTATTCTCACCCAGCTTCTGTTGGGTGGGCAGCAGTTGGGCCTAAGGGCAGCTGAGAGCAGAGGGAGAGATTGACCCCAAAGGCTCTTCACAGAGACAGCTCCAGACAAAGTGAACCAATGTCAGGGACTCGCGAATCTCCAGAATCCAGCCGCCATCGTTTCAGATTGTACAAAAGGGAACCTGGATGGTGCTTGTAATTCAGAAATGATGTTTTCAAATCCAGTCTCTAACTCAGCCCTAACAACTACCCAGTGAAGTGCACAGGGGAAGACTTGGATCTCCACTGGATAAGGTCATGCGTATTCCAACCCCAGAGTGTGTGTGTGTATGTGTGTTTGTGTGTTCAAGTGTGCACATGTGTGTAGGTGCCTCTGCATGTGCTTTTGTGTATGTGTGCCCGTGTGTGAGCATGCGTGCATACATGTGTACATGTGTTTGTGTGCAGTATGTGTTTGTGTGCATGTGTGTGTTTGTGTGCATGGGTGCATGCAGTAGCCCTCCTTTGTCTTTTCTGCACAGCACCTCATCAAGGAAAACCAGAGTTGGATGGTATTTAGAGGGGTAGAAACAGATTTTATTCAGGACTATTGAAATTGAAAGAAAGAGATCAGCATAGAACCTGGGATTCTATATAGAACCCCATGTGAAGCTCAGTTCTGAATACAGCATGGGCCAGTGGGGATGTATAGTCAAGGAGTAGGGTGGGGGTAAGTTATGGGAAATTACTAAGAGGACACATCTTAGTAGTGGGGGTGGGGGTGTGTGTCTGGTTAAACCCACCTAGTGGGATTCTTCCTAAACTCAAACAATGCAGAGACAAACATGGAAGCCCAAGGCCTGATTGGAAAGTTCAGGGAGGCTGAGCTAGAGTTTGGTTAAAGAGAGAACCTTCGTCAACCCCGCTCCCTAATGGAAGAGAGAGTGTTGTTCCTCTTAAACTCCCTTTTTCCTTTGTTCTGCGGGTGTTCTGTTAAAAAGAAACATGACGCTTGTTAAAACGGTACGCAAGACGTTATTTAAGACTATTGCAATTGCAGAGGGAGTTGGGGGGTCATCTCTGATTGTAGCCAAGACAGCTGGGGATCTGTAGCCAAGGAGCAGGGTGGTGGGGTTCAGTGATGGAAAATCACTAAGAGGCGCCATGAGGAGGAGGCTTCTTGCTAAACTGGCCTAACAGGATTCTTACTCAAGGAGGGTCAAGGACATGTATTCATTAAAGGTGGGAATGAGGAACTAGATCAGATATTACGGTGGGAGTACTGTGAAATTCTCGCTAAAAATGGGTGGGGCCGGCTAAAGACAGGCCTACAGCTCAGGGGAAGCTGACTGGGGTTTGGTGAAGGAGAGGGTCTTTGTCAGCTTCCAGGGAGGCATTTGTGCCTCTTATTGAAGATAAGTCAGGGTACCCTAACAATCCCGTGTTCAGACTCCATCTGCAAAAGGATGCTGAGAGAGTACTATGGAGAGCCCAGACAGAGCTCCAGACAGAGGATGTGGCAGGACACTCCGTTCCTTCCCCAGGAGCCATGGATGCTGTGGAACTTGCCAGAAAATTGTAGGAGGAGGCCACTTGCTCCATCGGTCTCAACTACTTCACAGACCCCGTGATGACCACCTGCGGTCACAATTTCTGCCGAGAGTGCATCCGACTGACCTGGGAGAAGGCCAAAGGCCAGAAAAGGAGGAGAAAGTGTAAGGGCTCCTTTCCCTGCCCTGAGTGCCGCAAGCTATCCCCCCAGAGGAACCTGCGGCCCAACCGTCTGCTGACCAAAGTGGCCGAGATGGCGCGGCAGCACCCCAGCCTACAGAGCAGGGACCTGTGCCAGGTGCACCAGGAGCTGCTCAAACTCTTTTGTGAGGACGACCAGAGTCCCATCTGCGTCATCTGCAGGGAGTCCCAGGAACACCGGCCCCACAGGGTGGTCCCTATTGAGGAGGTTGTGCGGGAATACAAGGTGGGCCTGGGCTGGGGGCCAGGGCAGGGAGGCCCAAGTGTCCCCACACTCCCACGACAAAACAGGCTGGTGGCCAGGCCATCGTGGTGTCACCTCTGATTATGCAGGAGTCCAGACTGACAAAGTCCCCACCTAGGCCTGTCCACATTCCCTGGTCCTTGTGCAGCCATCTGTGTGGGGAGGCCAGGCAACCCTCTGTTAGGCAAGGGGAGGGGAGCCTTTCTCCTCCATCTACCTGAGGCTCTTTGGCTGGGGGCCCATAAATTAGATTGAGCAAAGACAAATCCAAGAGAAAGGCAAACCGTTTACTAACACATGCGTGTAATGCGAGTCACTTGGGAGAAACTGCAGTGACAGTAAAAAAGGGTCAGTTAGAACTTGGGCTTATCTAGAATCTTAACAAAGAATAATACATTTGGAGAAAAGCAACAAGACAAAGGCAAAGGTTTCAGCCTCCCAAGGGTGGCAGACTATGGGGAAAGTGTCTCAGTCTGCTTGGGCTGCTGTAACAGAACACCACAGACTGGGTGGCTTATAAGCAGAAATTTACTGCTCACAGTTGGAGGCTGGAAGTCCAAGATCAGGGCACCAGCACAGTCAGGTGAGAGCCCCTTCCTGGTTCATACATGGTCAACTTCTCACCGTGTCCTCACATGGAAGAAGGGGCGAGGGAGCTCTCTGGGGTCACTTTTATAATGGCACTAATCTCATTCATGTGGGTTCCACCCTCATGACCTCATCACCTCCCAAAGGCCCCACCTCTATCATCACATTGTGGGTTAAGGCTTCAATATATGAATTTGGTGGGGAGGGACACAAACATTCAGAGCATAGCAGAAAGTAAATATATAGGGGGAAACCAAAGGAAGATAAGGGTTATTAGTCCAGGTCCATCTTAACACCAACCTTCCATCTTCTTCATGGGTATAAAACATCCCCAGCAAGGTGCTTTTGCTCAGGTAATGGGAGCCCCTGGAAGGCATCTTTCTGCATCTGTTGATTCTCAGTTGCCTCCTGTTCAAAATAGTCCTCATGCCAAAGGGGCAGATTTTGGGGTGGCATATTTCCATCCCCTGCACCCATTAGGATGGTCTTTGGGGTGGATGCATCTTCAGAGGGCACCATCTAGATGTGGGGCATGCAGGGGGCCCACTGACTCCAAATCCCATGGTTTGGGTGCCCCACAGTTGAAGTTGGAGGAGAACATGGGATACCTGCGAGAGGAAATGATGAAGACCGGGAAGTTGCAAGCCAAGTAGGAACAGACCTTGGCCGAATGGCAGGTAGGTGCTGGGGACCACGCTCAGCAGCTGAGCAGGGTGGGGAAGGCCCAGCCAGGCCCCAGAGCACCCACAGGGTCTCCTGAACCTGTGGAACCCCTTGAGGTGGGAATCACTGTCCCGTGTGGATGTGAACATGGGACCCCAGAAAGGCAATGATTTCCCAGGTCACAGAATTCCTGCCAAACCAGGACTGAGAACAGTGCCCTCAGCACAGACTGGCCACTTCAGAGATGCAGGGAGCAAGGGCACACGGATGCTTGGAAGTTGCCATTTGGGGCTCAGATTAAAATTATGCTACAGTGACAGTGCAGGGGGCCTCTGTGTGGCCCCTGGCTTCTATCCCTGCCGGGTTTGCTGGTTTTCTGTGGGTCACTGGGATTCAGATGTGCCATCGTCCCCAGAGCAGCGCTTCCAAGCTGGTGGGTTTGGTTGGTGGGTGGGGTCTGAAAGCAGGCACTTGGGGTGGTGGGGCCCTGAGCGGTACCTCACCTAGGACCCCCACCACTACCACCACAGGAGAAGGTGAAGGAGCGGAGTGAGCGCATCGTGGTTGAGTTTGAGAAGATGGGCCTCCTCCTGATGGAGGAGAAGCAGCGCCTCCTCCAGGCCCTGAAGGAGGAGGAGGAGGAGACAGTGGCAAAGCTGCAGAAGAGCATGGCCTCACTGGACCAGCAGAGTCACTCCTTGAAGATGCTGCTACTGCAGCTGGAGGACAGGAATGAGCGCACACCACTCCAGATGCTGCAGGTGAGATGGGCACACCTGTTCACCTGGCTGGGGGTGGGGGGTGGGGGCATGAGCTCAGGCTCAGGTGTGGTTAGGGTGGGCTGACCTGTGGCAACAGATTCAGGCCAACGGGAAAGGCTCTGTCTCAGTCAGCTCAGGCTGCATAACAAATACCACAGACCGGGTGGTTCAAACAACAGACATTTATTGTTCATGTTCCTGGAGGCTGGAAGTCTGAGCTCAAGTGGGCAGAGCTGGTTTCTCCTGAGGCTTCTCTCCTTGGCTTATAGAGAGCCATCTTCTCCCTGTGTCCTCACATGGTCATCCCTCTATGTCTGTGCCCTGATAGCTTCTTCTTATAAGGACATCATCAGATTGGATTACAGCCCACCTTAATGACCTGATATTATCTTAGTCACATCTTTAAGACCCTATATCCAAATACAGTCACATGCTGAGGTACTGGGGGTTAGGGCTGCACAACAGATGAATTTGGGGAGGGGCCAATTCAGTCTGTGACAGGCTCCAATCCTAGAGACCTGTGTTCATTCCTTTCATAGCCTAGGGATGTGGCATGAGGGCAGCTGTTGTCCACAGTGATGCAGGGCACAGACACACTGGCCCAGACAGGCACCCGTGACTTCTCAGGCAAGAGCAAGTCACATGATCACACCTGCCAGCTATGGAAGTGGGGAGAAGGTGCAGCTGGCCTGCCAGGGATAGGCCTGCACACCGAGGCCCTGGAAGGGGCAATTATGTTGGCCAAAAAGTGGGTAACTGGCTCATCAAGTGTGCAGTGATGGAATCCATAGCAAAAAAATACATTTCACACTGTGAGCCATTATACGCACATTCACAGGAATGTGTTTACACAAGTGAAGCAAATGTCACATGCAGGGTATCTATATCTCCCAGTGTGCCTGGGTCAATCCAGTTTTATGCCTGTTATCCTGGCATCCTGTGGGTTTTGTCCCCAATAAGTGTCCTGGTGTAGACAAGACTATACCCTCGCTCTACCTTTGGGGGAATACTTTGTCTTCTATCAAAGAGCAAGCTGTTTGCAACCCACTAAACTGACTCCTGACCCACTCAAGGCCCAAGGCCCACAGGGTGAAAACACCATTTGGTCTCCGATGCCTCCATGGTCCATCATGAGCAGGACAGCTTCCCTGTGTCCTCATTCATTGTGATGGGTAGCAGGAGGCTTGGGTAAGTCACATACCTTACTGTGTACAGCCAAAAGACAGGGTTACACTCTGGAAACTGCAAACAGGGCCATGGGAAAACATCATAAAGCCCTTCTAGCCCTACTGGCCAAATGTCGACACAGGGTGTTCGGGAACTCCACAGATCTCTAATGAGACCTTGCCAGTCTCTCTTCCTCCTTCCGTGCCTTTTGAAGGATGTGAAGGACCTCCTGGGCAGGTACGTAGCCACCTGCGGTGGAGGAGGTGATGGGTGCAGGGAGGACTGCGAGTGGGGCCAGAGGGGACAGTGAGACCTGTGTCCACTGGAGGAAGAACAGCCTGAGTGTGCAGTACCCAGAGGCCACCCCCACCATGCTGACGACCGTCTGTAGGGTGCCAGGGCAGATAGAGGTGCTCAAGAGTTTCCAAGGTAAGTAGTGGGGGCCCAGGTGCTCTTGGCAGTGCCCCACCCTGCTCCTAGCCACTCAAGACAAGGGCCACCAATGGGGGGGGTCTCAACCACACTGCCCAATGCCCAAATGGTTCCCCAGCCCCATCTCCTTGGCACCACCAATATCCACAGTTGGGGTATGGGATCATGTAGCAACTCCAGGTTCACAGCTGAACTTAGCCAAAGGGAGGCCTGGGTGGGGGTTAGGATGAATGGGGGATTATTTGGCCCCTGCTAGGGCCTCACCCTCCCCACCCTGACCCTGAAAGTTTCCCCTCTCCCCTCCACCCCGGGCCTGTCTCCAGAGAATGTGGTGCCCAATCCCTCCACGGCATACCCCTACCTCCTCTTATATGAGAGCCACCAGAGGCGCTACCTGAGCATCCCGATGGATGGCACACCCCGTGGCAAGGACAGGTTCCTAGCCTACCCCTGTGCAGTGGGCCAAGAGACCTTCTCCTCAGGGAGGCACTACTGGGAGGTGGGCATGAACCTCACTGGTGATGCACTGTGGGCCCTGGGTGTGTGCAGGGACAACGTGAGCCGGAGGGGCAGGGTCCCCAAGTGCCCAGAAAATGGGTTCTGGGTGGTGCAGCTATGCAAGGGAAAGAGGTATGCACCTGCCACGTCTGCCCTGACCCCCGTCACGCTGACTGAGCCCCCAGCCACATGGGCATCTTCCTGGATTTCGAGGCCGGAGAGGTGTCCTTCTACAACGTGAACCATGGGTCCCACCTGCATACCTACTACCAGCCCGCCTTCTCTGGCCCCCTGCAACCCTTCTTCTGCCTTGGGGCCCCCAAATCGGGCCAGATGGTCATCTCTACAGTGACCCTATGGGTGAAGTGATAGCGGCGCAAGGAGGGGGAGCCTGGGCAGCCCTGGTTTCTCCAGAAGGTGATGTGGTCCAGCTCAGCAAGGCCCACCTGCCCAGCTTATCTCGCATGAGGCATTTGAGAGCCATCGGCTGTGCAGGGTGGTTTCACAAAGCGGAAATGTAATCATGATTAAAGCAGTTAAACATTAAGAGGCTATATTTACAGATGCTTCATAGAAAAGAAAACTTCCATAGTGGTTCAGTTTCTAAAAACATATGTACCAGGCACAGCGTGGTGCAGTGTTCTTTAGCCACGTCCCTCAATCTCCACTTGAGATGTTGCCATTCATTGGCTCCTCCATGGTTCAGGTTTTTATATGTAGAGCGAAGGCCTCAAGCATCTACCTTCTTTGTCCTCCACAAATTCCATATTTGGGTCCTTCACGGGGAAAATGAAAAAGTGAAGAGATTTTTCAAGCTGAAATCCTAAAAGCCTCAGAGCTCCCCACCTCCATCCCTTCTACCCAGGGAAGTTGCAGGGGCAAAATTCAAAGACTGAGAATCAGAAAGGGTCTTTTCTTTTCACTCCCTCTCCACCGCCCACCCCCCCACCTCCCCCTGAGCCCCGCCGTTGCAGACGCATTAACAACCAGGTAACAGTTGCCAGAAACCTAGAATTCTGGTCAATGTACTCGTACCCCAACAAGGCCAAAGTCCCTGCGGGCCAAGCCCCTCACCCAGTAAGTTCTGACCGTTCCCAGCCCGGGGACGCGCGAAGACAACCAGGAGAGCACGGGGAACGATTTAGGGCCCACGACACAGCCTCAGCTTCCCCTTGTCCTCGCGGTCTCTGCGCTTCGCGGAGAGCCCAGTGACCGTGCGGGGCACCCCGCTGGCCCCGGCCCCTGCACCCCACCTTTCCCCAGGCCCGACCGAGAGGCCAGGCGGTGCAACACCGCAACAGCCCAGAGGCAGGAGCGCAGGCGGCGGCGGCAACGCAAGATCCCCGGGTGAGCAGCCTCCAATTCTGTCCGGCCCGCGGGCCGCGTGACAGGGCACGGCCAATCCGGAGCTAAAGTGGGTTGTTCCAAAGGGGAAAAAAAAAAAAACAAAAAAAAAAACCCAGCTGCTTCCTGCTTCCGCCCCCACTTCGACGCCTCTTCCTGCCCGCGTAAGGTATTCCTAGGCCCTACGTTCCCGGAGCCTCTGCAGTCCCGGAGCAGTATATTCCGCAGCCCAGGAGCCGCGCAGCCTTGGACCCCGGAGCCCCTGCGCTCCGAAGCTCCCCGAGTCCCCCGGTGCCCTGCAACTCGCGTCCCCGGAGACCCCGCGTCCTTGCGCGCTCCCCTTAGTCCCGGCAGCGGCCGGCCACCGCCCGACCCGGCGGACCACACTGCCCTCCTTCGTTACACCGGTGCCATGGCCGCCCCGGACCTGTCCACCAACCTCCAAGAGGAGGCCACCTGCGCCATCTGCCTCGACTACTTTACGGATCCGGTGATGACCGACTGCGGCCACAACTTCTGCCGCGAGTGCATCCGGCGCTGCTGGGGCCAGCCCGAGGGCCCGTACGCGTGCCCCGAGTGCCGCGAGCTGTCCCCGCAGAGGAACCTGCGACCCAACCGACCGCTCGCCAAGATGGCCGAGATGGCGCGGCGCCTGCACCCTCCGTCTCCCGTCCCACAGGGCGTGTGCGCCGCGCACCGCGAGCCACTGGCCGCCTTCTGCGGCGAAGAGCTGCGCCTGCTCTGCGCGGCCTGCGAGCGCTCGGGGGAGCACTGGGCGCACCGAGTGCGTCCGCTGCAGGACGCGGCCGACGATCTCAAGGTGTGGGCAGGTCCAGGCGGAGCACGGCCTAGCAGGGGGTCGCTGCGGGTTGGGGGGGGGCGTGGCTTGGGCCTGGGGGGTTGGGGACCCCAGCCTGGCCCAGGTTGTGGGCTCGGGTCCCGGCCTGATCCGGGTCTCGGGGGTGTGTAGGGGGCTGCAGCCTGTTCCAAACCGGCACCCTGGAGGGACTGGGGCACCGCCCACCAGTGAGGCGCTGGCCTGGGGACCAGGTCGTGGGGAGGGGGCGTGCTTTCTGAAGTTTAGGTCCCACAGAACCGGTGAGAGGGCTGTCTGGGGCGGGGACTGGGCAGGTTTGACTGACCGTTGGCAGGGATGGAGCCGGGAGAGGAGAAAGTGGGAAGGGAACCTCAGAGGTGGCTGGTCCCAGGTGGACGTGCACGGATGAGGACTCTGAGCCCTCAGAGGGTTGTGGGCAGGGCAGGGCAGACCAGGGCCTTGGGGCCGACGCCAGTGCTGAAGTTCTGGTGAGAAGAGATGGGAAGGCAGCCTGGAAGCCGCTGCAGAGCCCCAGGCAGGGATCAATGCGGGGACAGAGCCATTGCCCTGGGAGGCGGACGCCAGGGCCCACCAGGCTTTCCCAGTAGGATACTCTGCCAGCTGACAAGCCAGGGCTCAGCCCTGCTTTGAGCCCAGGCTGAGATGCCTTGTTTCTCTGTTCTGGAAATGCATTTCCTTAAAATTCAAACGGACGCCAGCACTCCCCTTTCTGCTAAGAGCCTCAGGGCAAACACTTACCTGGCTCACCTGGCCAGCTGCCTACTACATTCCTGCAGGTGGGTTTGCTTCTGAAACCCAAGATATTAGGTACATGGGTGGCATCTTTCAAACTTTTTGACTGTGGTTTGCATTTTGCTTTATGGCCAGTAGTGTCTCTGCTGAGGTGCATCAAGTACATGCTTTAGTCAACGTTAGAATCAGTACTCTGTCACTATCATAGAGCAAGCCTCTGGGACAACAGAATAAACCTATACCTGATCCACATCACTGGGCTTGTCCTGACACAATTCCTGTGGTTTTCTTCTCATTTTGAGGTATAACATGCATACAGGAACACCCCCTCCTTACATCAGTCTAGCAGATTTGCCCTTCTGTCACTGAGTACCCCGATCAGGGTGTGGAAAGTGACCAAAAGAGCAGAGAATGACCAGCAGCTCTCTAGAGGCCTCTCCCAGCTGACCTGATAAAGTCTCATGTGGTAGCACTTAATCCTGTCTATCATAGGGGAGGAAAAGCGTTTTCCTCTACCGTGTCATGTTCTGTAACTGGATACAGAAGGATCTGATACAAATGTGCGCATCCTGTGGCTAGTTCCAGTTGGAAGAAAGAAGGTGGTGATGCAGTGGGAAGTTGCGTTGTGGGAAGGTTGCCCTGAGATTAGGGAGGGGTGGGAACAACAGAAGAAAGGATATTCAGGCAAGGGTAAGTAGCTGGTTAGGGCAGTGGTGGGAGGGCCATGCCGGTTAGAGGGCATCTCCTGGCAAATTTGAGTTTGCTCCACCTGTCATGTCCCAGGCCCAGTTTTCCACGACTAGTCCCTGCCAGCTGAGTTCAAGCTTAGCTGGGGTTGGGCAGGTGGGAGGAGGTATAAGGCCCAGCCTGGAGGCCTGGTCTGGCCGGGGTCACTCTGGGCTCACCTCCCTGTAGGGCAAGCTGGAGAAATCCCTGGAGCATCTGCGGAAGCAAATGGAGGATGCACTGCTGTTCCAGGCCCAGGCGGAGGAGACCTGCTCCTTGTGGCAGGCAGGTGGCCAGGCACCCAGTGTGGGTGGGGGCAGGGGGCATGAGGGCCGCCACCGCAGGACGCCACTGTTCACATTCAGCCTCGTGCTTCTGGGCAGCACCCCTGCCCCAGACCCCATGTATAACCCACCTCAGGGTGGGCTTGGGGGTTGGGAGTGGGGGTCAGGGAGGACCAGGCATGGGGGGCCCTGGGTGTATTGGTTTGGGGATCAGGGAGGGATGGGTATGAGGGCCCAAGTGGTGGGTTTGGGGTCAGGAAGGGATGGATGTGGGGGACCCCGGATTGGGGGTTAGGGTGGCTCCAGGTCCTAGGCCCTCAGCTGTCCTCCCTGACCCCCACAGAAGATGGTGGAGACCCAGCGGCAGAATGTGCTGACGGAGTTTGAGAGGCTGCGCCGTCTGCTTGTGGAGGAGGAGCAGCGGCTGCTGCAGAGGCTGGAGGAGGAAGAGCTGGAGGTGCTGCCCCCCTTGCGGGAGAGCGCGGCCCGGCTCGGACAGCAGAGCGCCCAGCTGGCCGAGCTCATCACTGAGCTGGAGGGGCGCTGCCAGCTACCAGCACTGGGGCTGCTGCAGGTGAGCTGGCACCCACTCCTGGGGGTGGGCATGTGGGGGGTCTCAAGGGAAGGCCAGGCATGGGAATGGAGAGCAGGAAAGTGGAGGAAGCATTGTGCAAAGCAGGCTGACTGACTGGTGCTTGCCTGGACCTCTCAGGTCCTCACCAGCTGGTCTCCTTCCTGTGAAACACAGGGAGTGGACACCACTGCTGAACTGCACGAACTGCTGTTAGCGCTTGTCTGGGAGCCCTAATGGGGACGGGCCGGTGGGTCACCACCCAGCTCTCTGAAGGTTTGGGCCCACTGGGCTGAGAGAAAAAGCCAACAGGTCTCCCATAGGGATTCCCGCATGGGCCCAGTGCTACCCCTGAGAATCTGCTCAGCTCCTGGCCCCTGCAATTTGTGCCCGCAGGTGGGAGCAAGGACGCTGCATGTGCAGCCCAGGGGGCTTCCTATGGGAGGTGACTCTCCTTGGGGCCTCAGAGCTGAGTGGACTTTCAGGGACCAGTAAGAGGCTCCCAGTTGCCATCCTGGGGCTAAAATTTAGTCCTTTGGCCTTTGCTGAGCCATCAGGTGATCTTAAGCCTGGGAAGCAGGAAGAATCCCGGACAAGTGTGTGGCGGGGATTGAGGAAAGTCAGTAGAAGTGGGCTATGCTCAGTAAAGTGGTGGGAGGGCTAGGCAGGCAGCTAGGAGGTGAGAGGGGGCAGCCCTCAAGGATGAGTGAATGTTGCTGGAGAAGCTGCAGGAAGCAGAGGTTCTAGAAGGAGGACGGGTTGGCCCAGGAAGTGAGATAAGAACCACAGGTTTATGTGAAATGCAGTTTGGGGCCTCAGCTGAGATGTCCCAGTGTGGGAGTGGTCTCAGCTGGCCTGGCTGCATTTCATGCCCTTCACCTGGGGGATGCGTGCTGACGCAGTGTGTGTCTCTCCCACAGGATATCAGGGACACCCTGCGCAGGTAGGAGCTTCGGACTCTCCCCAGGGAAGGTGGGCAGGGTTCAAGGTGGGCCCACTGCAGGGGTGACACCTCCACTGCCCCTCCAGAGTCCAGGACGTGAAGCTACAGCCTCCTGAGGTGGTGCCCATGGAGATGAGGACGGTGTGCAGGGTCCCAGGGCTGGTGGAGGCCTTGCGGAGGTTCCGAGGTGAGTGTTGTGCAGAGGCCGGGGGGATCCCACGCGCTGTCTCCAGTCCAGAGGAAGTGCCAGTCCTGAGCTTTTGCTGGTGGGCTGGGGTCTGTGGTAGGAACAACACGCAGGCTCCCAGTTCATGGATGAGAAACTAGGAGGGATCAGGGCCACTGGGCAGAAGATAGCAGCTAAAGGAAGGCCAGGTCCGAGCTTTTCACTGATGCATTTAGGAAAAATAGAGGTGGGACCACCCTCCTAGGGTCATTCAGGTGCCAGAGCACCCGTGTGGACCCCAGGCTTGTGGAGTCTGGGATGAAAGCTGCCCTAGAACACACACACCCTTCTCTCTGGGGACTAAAAGAATGGACACGGAAAGCACTCAGGGTTTCCTTCTGTGCTCTGAAGGGGCATGAATCACAAGGAAGCATGGACTGCTTTCTAGAACGTTCCAAGATACAACGAGAAGTGGTTAGGGAATCTCTTCGAGTGAGAAGGGGCGTGGTCAGTTTATGGGCAGTCACAGACTGCAAGGGTGTATGGGTCTGGGGCAGACAGCTTCGAGGGTTGACCACTGTTCTGTCTGCAGGGGACATGACCCTGGATTCTGACACCGCCAACCCGGAGCTGGTACTGTCAGAGGACAGGAGGAGCGTGCGGCGGGGGGACTTGCGGCAGGCCCTGCCCGACAGCCCTGAGCGGTTCGACCCCGGGCCTTGTGTGCTGGGCCGGGAGCCCTTGACCTCGGGCCGCCACTACTGGGAGGTGGAGGTCGGGGAGCGGGCCAGCTGGGCCCTGGGCGTCTGCAGAGAGAACGCCAACCGCAAGGAGAAGGGCGAGCTGTTTGCTGGTAACGGGTTCTGGATCCTGGTGTTCCTGGGGAGCTACTACAACTCCTCCGAGCGGGCTTTTGCCCCTCTCCGAGACCCACCCCGGCGCGTGGGCATCTTTCTGGACTACGAGGCTGGACATCTGTCCTTCTACAGTGCCAACGATGGGTCGCTCTTGTATACCTTTCCTGAGACGCCCTTCTCGGGGACCCTGCGGGCCCTCTTCTCACCTCTGTCCAGCAGCCCAACCCCTATGACCATCTGCAGGCCGAAAGGTGGGCCTGGGGACACGCTGGCTCCCCAGTGAGCAGGCCTCTCATAGCCCCTTGTCCTGCCTTCCGAGTCTTCGAGACACTTGAAAAACCTGAGAAGAGGGTGCTTGTCCTCTGAGCTATGGAAAACACTCGTAATGCCACTCGGATACGTGGAGCAAACTGAACTCTGTCACTGCCACTCCCAGGAAGCCATGTGTGAGTGTGTGCAGGCTGGGCTGTCCTCCCTCGGGGGACTCTCCAAGGTCATCAGGTGCTGAGACCCCATTCACCAGTGCACCACACACAGTCCTTCACAGAGCCCTGAGCCTAGGGCCCTGGTAGCTCTGGTTCCAGGAGCCTCACCAGCCGGCCCCACCCAGCCTCAGTCTGGGGTGAGACACCAGGGCCTGCAGAACTCTCAGCTGCAGTCTGGGCACCCCCTCAAACCCTGGGGCCACACCTCGAGAAAGCTGCTGTCTTGTGAGACTGCTGGCCAAGAGGTGGCTCCAGGCCCACCAGCCTGTCTGGGGTCTGGTCCAAACTGGTGGTGGTGGGGGGGGTGGGTCTGGATGTAGTTGCCTCAGATTAACTGGGGTGCAACAGAGTCCTCAGGTGACAGGTGATGTGGGAAAGGCCACAGGGAGGGAACTGGGAGCAAGTCACTGAATAAAGTGGTTGATTAACTAGGACACAGAGATGGCCTCAAATCCCCCTGAACATGGCCCACTCAGGGCTTCTGGAAAAAGCTCCTTCCCTGGTTCCCAGTGCAGAGGTTCAGTTCTGGGAGGTCTGAGGGCCTGGAGGTGAGTGTGAGGCTCAGAAATGACACCTCACTGTTTCCATCTGAGCGGCACTGAGAACAGCAAGCTGGCGTTACCCTCTCAGATGCCTCTTCAGTGGCCCGTGGGGTGGTCCCTGAACTCAGAACCCAGAGTCTCACTCCTGCCTGGGGGAGGGGGTGAGGCCACAGAGAGCCCTGGCTTACAAAGTCCAGGGTTCGTTTTCGCTTTAAGTTTTGATGCTTCTTCACCCTTCTCAAGAAGGTGTGATGCAGCATCTCTGCACCCCTAGATTTTTATTAATTGTAAGGACCATTCTCACAGTAAATAAACTAACAGTTGTCTGTAGTCCCCTTATCTTTTAGGTTGGGGGGTGGGGAGATCCTCCAGAGGGCCCACCCTCTGGGAGGGGATACAGAAACAAGATGCTCACTGGTAAAGTCGGGGATGCAGCTGCTGCCCACACAAGCACAGCAACTCCCAGGTATGGTCTTCATGTTCTTTGGCTCAACACGTGTGTTCATTTCATGCAGCTACTGTGGGCAGTTTTTTCCTTTTTTTCAGATAACCTGTTAAACATTTCCCATGTTCCACTGTGTTCAATAGCCAGTACTTTTTCATTTACTTGATTATTTACTCATTCTCCCATTCTTGGGCTTTTTTGTTATTGTTACTATGTATACACCACTTTTGAATATCTTGAACAACAGATCCTTCAAATTATGTACGCAGGGGGAAGTATTTTCTCAGTTGAGTCAGGGGTCTGGCCATGTTTTTGGCTGGGGAATTATTTCCATATGATTTCCCAAGGAACGGGGCCCACTGCTTCACTTCCTGTTGAGAATCTGAGGGTAGTGTTTGCTTGCTGCCTGTAGCAAGATTTGGACTTTAAGGTTTGGGACTTCCACAATGGCCACTGGAAATGTAGCCTGTGGGACAGCCTCGTGGGTTTAATAAATGAGCACACAGCTGCCCCGAGGACGCCTCTGGCTGTGGCTTTAGAACAAAGCTGGACACAAATGTAAGGGAGGAAAAATCATATTCCCTCAACCCTTCTGAGTTCTTGGCTGAGACCCCGTAATAAAGCTAAACAAGAGAAAAGCAAAGACGTTTATGGACACGTATACCTCAGGTATGCATAGGAGAAACCCCAGGAAAATGAGTAACAGAGCAGCAGCTTAGATCTCTGGCTTAGATGGCATCTTCAACAAAGAACAATGTTTATGGAGAAATGACAGGGAAAGCAGTTTTAGGCTTCCAAGGTCGTAAAACGAGCAGGTAAACTAATGGTACCTAAAGCTAGTTAGTAAGGTTTGTTATATGTAGATCCTACCCCACCGCCACCCCCCCCCCCACCCCAGCCCCATGCCATCTCCAAACTGATAAGATTAGAATTGTCTCCAAATCTTTCCTGTGGAGAGGGGACAGGACTACCTCTGTAAATGTGTGTCCTGCTTTTAGATAGATGGGGAAAGGCAGGGAGCTTGTATTTGCTTCTCAACCACCTCCGGCTCAAAATACTTGTTACCAAACCAAACTTGGGTCTGCTCGACCATGCGTAGTAAATCCAATCCACTAACACCGGTTGTGGTGAAGGAAAATGCAGCATTTATTGTAAAGGAGGACACGTGGCTCTAAAACCCCGAACTCCCCCTGAAGGGTTTCAGCAAGGCATTTTTAAAGGTCAGGTGAGGGAGGGGGGAGTCTCAGGGTATGTGATCAGCTCCTGCACAATTCTCTGATTGGTTGATGGTGAGGTAACAGGGTGGTTAACATTATCAACCTTAGGCTCCAGTAGGTCTGGGGGCCCATGATCATCAAGTAGTTAATTTCTTCCACTTGGTGGTGGTTTTAGCGTTTGTAAAACAACTCAGGAAATGTGCATCAGATATCAGAGGATATGGGGGAAGGGTCTGTCCCAGGAAAGCCTCGTAGGCTCCTGCTTGGTTACATAACCTTTATGCCAAATGAGATGTTTTGGGGTGACATGCTGCTACCATCCACCAGTCGAGAGAAAAAAAATGAGCTTCAGTGATACCTGTTGGCAAATAGACTGATTTTCAGCTTTACAAATGTTACTCCTGCTGACTTCTGCATCCCCAGGGTACCACCCAGTGTTCTAGGTTCAGAGAGACCACAATGAACATGCAAGCTCCTGCACGTGCCCTGATACCTTTGTGAGTGACGGGTAACAATCTATGACATATCTATCCTACAGTGGGTGAGCCCCTACACTGGGAGTAGATGATCTCCTACACTGGCATTAGGTGAACTCCTACACTGGCACTAGGAGAGCTCTTGCGTTGGCAGTCAGTGCTGGCAGTTGGTGACCCCTATGCTAGCAACAGATGATTTACACTAGCAGTTGATCTCCTACACTAGCAGTAGCTGAGCTCATACGCTATCAGTTGGTGAACTCCTACTTGGGTAGTTGATATAAGCATTCTGGAGGAAAATAAAGCTGGATGGATGTAGAGTAAGCCAGGGCAGTGCAGGATGTGGTCAGCCATTCCTGGGGCTTCCAGAACAACCATAAGTATTGCCTACCAAGTTTTTAAATGCCCAGAACCTCTTCCCCTAGATGACTCAGCCAGCAGACCAACGGGGAGACAGGAAAGAAGCTGTGAAGATAAAAATCATTCTGGGTTGATCAGTGCTTAAAAAGCAATTACTCAGGATGGCATGACAGAGACCTCAGAAGGAGGTGGGAGTGGCTACTACAATACTTAAGGCATTAGTAAGTGTGTTCAAAAGAATGTTTGAAAAATAAAAGCAGCAGTCCTGGGGCTATGTCCGTGGTCAGTCTCTGTCAGTCTCTTGCTTCCCCATCTCCTGGGAATGTAATGTATCCACAAGATTGGGTTAAAAGACAAAGGGTCCTTTTTCACTTGTTTCCTCCACATTAACTCATCTAATAGCAAGTCTGTGTGGTAACATCCCATTTCACACCTGAGACAACAGGAGAGGAGGGCTAAGTCTCCTGGAACAGAACTGGGATTTTAAATAACTTTACTGACTAATTTTCATACCCCCAACCTCACTGGTTTGTAAATGTACAATTCAGTGATTTTCATTAACTTCCTGGTCAAGCAATGTGCACTGTGCACCCCATCACTCTTGGCGCACGTTGGAGTCATTCCCAGAGTGGAGCCTGGCCGGCGACCTGCAGGGCGAGACTTCGAGCCCTGCACCCGTCTTCACCCGCGCATGCCCTACCGCAGCAGTGACCCCAGTATCGAAAGTCCTGAGAGCTACATCCCAGCTGGTGGTTCTGAAGGTATATGAAAAGATATACAGCATTGCTAATCATCAGAGAAATGCAAATCAAAACCACAGTGAGGAATCCTCTCACACCTGTTAGAATAACTATCATAGAAAGACAAGAGATAACAAGTGCTAAGGAGGGTGTGAAGAAAAGGGAACCCATGTGTACTGTTGGTGGGGTTATAAATTAGTGCAGCTAGTATGGAAACCAGTATAGAGGTTCTTCAAAATATTAAAAATAGAACTGCCATGTCATCCAGAAATTCCACTTCTGAGAATATATCCTAAGGAAATGAAATGAAAACACTATGTTGGAGAGAGATTTGTATCCCCATGTTCATAACAGCCTTATTTACAATAGCCAAGACATGGAGACCACATAAGTGTCTGTCGATGGATGAATGGATAAAGAAGTGGTGTTTGTATTTACAAAGGTCTGTCCCTGTCTTCATCCACATTCTGCCTGAGTGGTGATGGATGCTGTAGATCTCAGTTGCTGCTGAATTCAAGGAAGTGTACCACAACCCTTGTCTCTCCACTGGCTGCAATTGTTTCTTTTTATCAACAGGACCCACTTGGGGGATCCCATGCCAGTTGCAAGTAACTGGGTTCCCAGGGGTGAAAGGGAGGAGGTGCAAACCTGGAGAAGTGTCTGGGTGCTTAAGTGGGACCCTTCATCCTGGCACCTGACCTGCCGGGGAGTGCCCAGCTGGGCTTGCTTCTTTTGGCCTCTGCCTACCCACCCAACCCCCCTCCCTGACTCCTTCCATTGGGGGAGGTCTGCCGTTCTCCCCTTTTGACTCAAATCCCTACACTACCAGGAGGGGGAGAATGCCAAGCTATCCACCTGGGGCCAGGAATGGCCCCTGCCATGGTCATCTCAAGCACCTGACCAGCATCTGCCCAAGTCAAATTCCAGCCTGATGGTTGCTTTCTGTAAAGCCTCCTGCAAGTTACAACAGGTCTGGACATGAGTTTGCTCGTCTACAACATGACTGTTGTTATTGACTGAATTGTGACCCCTCAAATTCATATGTCGGAGTTCCAACCCCCAGGACCTCAGAGTGTGACTCTATTTGGAGACAGGGTCTTAAAAGAGGTGATTAAGTTTAAATAAGGTCATTGGGGTGAGCCTTGATCTTATACGACTGATGTCTTTATAAGAAGAGGAGATTAGGACACAAAAATGTTGACCATATGAAGACATAGAGAGAAGATGGTCATCTACAGGCCAAGGAGAGAGGCCTCAGGAAAAGCCAGCCCTGCCTACACCTTGACCTTAGACTTCTAGTTTCCAGGACTGTGAGAGAATAAATGTCTGTTGTTTAAACTGCCCAGTCTGTGGTATTTGTTATGCAGCCTGAGCTGACTGACACAGCAGTCATGATAGTTCTTACCTGAGAGCAGAGTAGGTGGGTTGAACATGTGAGTATGATATACAAAACTGGCAATGGCGGTCTTGTGTTTGCCATTACCATCCCTCCACTATTAATTGTTTCAAATATTTATCAGAGGCCTGATGACCAGCACCTTGCCTGCTCTGACTGCCTCATGCTCACAGCTGACCCAGAAGATGTGAGTCTTCATTTTCATGCATGCTTTATGCATGGAGAAACTGAGGCATAAGGAGACTGCCTGAGTTGCCCAAGCTCAAGAGCAAGAAGCTGGAGAATTCCAGGTCTGATTTGAAGCTTTCTCTATTCCCCACTTCCAGTGAGCTGGCTCCTCCACCGAGCCTCAGTACACATACTCACCTCCTTTCATATGTTATGTGGGCTTTCACTACTGTTGTCACCATTTTATTGAGGTGTGACTGACTACAGTAAACTGCACATTTGAAATGCACTTTCCGACAACATACATATATACCTGTGAAACTGTCACCACAATTAAGATACTGAAGGTATTTACCATTCTCAAGTTTCTTCTTGCCCCTTCATCATCCCTCCCTTTAGACCCCCTACGATGTGTGTGTTTTCCAACACCACCAAGCAATTAACTCAATTCCTACACTATCTACTTGGAAGTAGCATCAGACCTCACAGGTTAAGGGCTCAATCCTACAAGACTGCCCCCCAACTTCAGGTGCCAATTGCAAGTCCAGGTTGTCACCCGTGCTTCTCACCAGTGGGCTGTAGATCAGAAGTTCCCATGACCTACTCCTTGGATTTGATTAATTTACTAGAGTGGCTCACAGAACTCAGAGAAACATTTTGCTTAGCAGATTATTAGTTTATTCTTAAAGGATGTAACTCAGAAACAACCAGATGGAAGAGATGCATAGGGCGTGGTTTGTGGGAAGAGGCATGGAGCTCCCATGCCCTCTCTAGGCCTGCCACTCTCCCCAGATCTCCACATTTTCGCTGACCTCTTCAAACCCAGTACTTTTGGGTTTTTATGGAGGCTTTATTACATAGGTATGGTTGATTAAGTCACAGGCCTTTGGTGATTGATTCACCCTCCAGTCTCTCTCTGGAAATCAGGGGGTGGGACTGAGAGTTCCAACCATCTAATCATGGGTTGATTCCTCTGGCAACCAGCTCCCATCCTTAGGGGTTTTCCAAAAATCACCTCATTAACATAAACTCAAGTGTGGGGTTGACAGGGACTTGTTGTGAGCAACAAAATACACCTTTATGGCCCTCATTACAACAATTCCAAGGATTTCAGGAGCTCTGTGTAAGGAATGCAGTTGAAGAATAAATATATATTTATTATAAACCACAATATCATCCCCCCAACTCCAAGCCTCCAAGAAACCACTGATCTGCTTTTTTTTTCCATATTGATTAGTTTGCATTTTCTAGAGTTCTTTATAAATAGAATCCTTCAGTGTATAAAAGTTTTAGTCCGCTTTCTTTCTCTCAGCGTGATTTTTCCAAGATTCTTCCATATTGCTGCATCTATCAGAAGCTTAATCCCTTTTACTGCTAGTGTGGATACCAAGATTTGTTTATCCATCCACCTGTGGTTGGATATTTGGGTTGTTTCCAAGTGTTTGGCTATTACAAAGAAAGCTGCTAAGAATGTTTGTGTGTCTTTCTGTAGACCTATGTTTTCCTTTCTCTAGATGAATGCCAAGGTGCAGGATGCCTGGGCCTTCTGTTAGGCGTATGTTTAACTTTTAAAGAAACTATCAGTGTCTTCAAAAGTGGTTGAAACATTTTACATTCTGACCTGCAGTGTATGAGTGTTCTGGTATCTTCACATCTTGCCACCACTGGTAGGGCCTGTCTTCTACATTTTAGGCATTTTAATAGTTGTGGCATGTTGCTGCACTGTGGTTTTAATTTCCACTTCCCAAATAACTAACCATGAGCCTCTTTTTGTGTGCTTATTTGCCTCTGTATCTCATCCTAGGATAGTGTCTCTTCAAATCTTGTTAATTTAAAAAATATGTTTGTTTGTTTCCTTACTGAGTTTTGAGAGTTCTTCTATGTTTTCTTCTAGGAGTTTTATAGTTCTAGGTTTTATATTATTTTTACCATCTGTTTTGAGTTAAATTTTGTGTATGACATGAATTATAGATTCAAAGTAAGTTTGGGGGGATATATTTTATCAAATTATTCCAGTACCATTTCCTGGAAGGACTATCCTTTCTCCTTTGTTAAAGATCAGTTGAATATATATATATATATATATATATATATATACATACACACACACACATATATTTCTAGACTCTTTATTTTGTTCCATTGATTAAGTTTATCTTTTTTTTTTGTAATAAGAATTTATTTTATGTAAGCATGGCTACATACTGGATTTATCTCCCCAGTATGGGTCATAACCAATGTTGTAAGTGTTTCCAGAAAAGATTTCTGCCATTATTACCAAGTTTTTATTAGCAATTTAAGTGTGGGAAATGTGACAACAGATTTTCTGCTAATACCACACTGTCTTGATTACTACAGCTTTGTAATATATCTTGAAGTTAGGTAAATTTAGACCTTCTTTTCTAAGTTGTTTTGGATATTATAAGTCCTTTGCATTTCCAAATGAATTTAGAATCAGCTTGTCAATTTCCAGACAAAAATCTTCCTGGGGTTTGGATTGGGATTGCATTGAAATTATAAATCAATTTGGGGAGAAGTTTTCTGATCCATGAATAAGATGTATCTCTTTATCTATTTAGGTTCTCTTTAATTTCTCTCAGCAATGTTAGTTAGTTTTCAGTGTCCAGGTCTTACACATCTTTTTATCCCTATGTATTTAACATCTTTTATGCTACTGTAAGTGATACAGTTTTTTTCTATGGTATTTTTCCTTTTATTTTCTTTTTAAGAATAGGATCATACTGTTTAGTACTCTTTTTTTCCCCCTTGAATATCTTTTTAAAAAATTGTCTTAGTGTCACATAACATACATAAAGTGCATATAAAGTGTACAACTCAGTGAATTTTTACATATGTATAGACGTTTGCAACCATTGCCCACATTAAGAGATAGAGCATTTCCAGCCCCCAGGAAGGTTCCTGTGCCCTCTTCCCAGCCATAAACCTTCCCAGAAGTAGCCTCTATCCGGACTTCTATCATGATAGATTAGCTCTGCCTGTCCTTGAACTTTATAGAAATATAAATCTCCAACAGCATGTTTGTGTGTGAGTGTGTCTGGCTCCTTTCTCTCAACATATTGTCTGTCAGATTCATTCTTGTCATTTGACTATATTTTCATGTCAACTGTTCTTCAAGGTTATTTTTCAGCTGCTAAACTGGTCAATATTCCCATGATGGACATTTAAATTAGTTCCAGATTTTCTTGTTATACCCAGCACTTTGATGCCCAGCCTTGAAACTAGCTCTTTATACCCATCTCTGATTATTTGTAGACTTGTCATGGACTTGGTGGGCTCTGTGAGGCCCATGGAGGGAGTCGGGTTTCACAGTCAATTGTTTGCAGGATCTGGAATGAGTTCTAGATTTTTCCATCTCTCACTCTAAATCACCTTAAAGGAAGGATGCTAAGGAAGGAAGGGGAGGAGGGACAGGAGTGGCCCTGCTGAGGGACCAGGGCTCTTTTCCCCTCACCCAAGAACCACCTCTTTATCCAAAAACTGTTCCCGCCAGCGTCCTCCTTTGGCCAGCAGGGAGCATCGGAGGCTCGTAGTGCGTGGAGAAAGTCTCAGCCTCTGAGTTTCCCTCCTCCCATCCCGTCCCTAAAATAACTCCCCTAACATTTCCCAGCCTTCAACTCCCTTAATCCCAGCACCACGCCCATTTCATAGATGCCGTTGGGGCTCTGACCAAAGTCACACATCCGATAAGGAGCAGGATCAGAATTCGAACTCCAGGCCATCCGACTCCGTGGTCTTTGCTCTGGTCTACACCGCTGATGTCCTCCCGTGCATGGTTTCGCTGTCCACTTTGTATAAATTGGAGAGACTACAGACATAAATTAGAATCTCCTCTCCATTGTTTACCAGCCACGTGCTGTCCGGGTGGTTAATCCACATCTCCAGGATCTCAGGTTCCTCATCTGTGCAATAGGATAATAATAGTTCCTCTCTCATAGGTGTATATGATACGGTTTTTAAAATGTCAATTTCTGACTGTGTGCAAGCTTAGAAAAATACAATTGATTTTTAAAATATTGCTGTTGTATCCTACAACCTTTCTGACTCATTTATTAGTTCAAGTAGCTTTTTCATATATTCTGTTGGATTTTCTACATAGACCATCATATCATCTGTAAATACAGACAGTTTTACTACCTTTCCTATCTGGGTGACTTCTGTTTCTCTTTCTTTCCTTATTGCACTGGCTAGTACCTCCAGTACAACACTGAATATCAGTGGTGAGAGCAGACATCTTTGTCTTACACCTGATATTTGAGAAAAAACATGCTGTCTTTCACCATTAAATGTGATAAGAGCTGTAGGTTTTTCATAGATACCCTTAATCAGGTAAAGTAAATTTTATTTTAGCTTGCTTAGAGTTTTATTGGGAGTGATGTTGGGTTTTGTCAAAACAATTTTGTGTTTATGAGGTGATTGTATGGTTTTTCTTTCTCTTTTCTTTTCTCCTTTCTCTATCTGTTAATATGAGAAATTATTGAAGTTAAGCCAACCTTTTATTCCCAGAAGAAATCTCACTGGGTCATGGTGTATTTTAATTTTTATATATTATTGGATGTAACTTGCTAATATATTGTTAAGAATGTTTGCATCTATGTGTGTTAGGGATATTGGTCTGTAGTTTTCTTTTCTGATTATATCTTTGTCTGCTTTTTGTATCAGAGTAATGCTGGCCTCATAGAATGAATTGGGAGGTATTGCCTCTTCTTCCAGTTTCACAAAGAACTTGTGCAGAATTGGTAATATTTCCTCCTTAAATGTTTGATAGAGTTTGCCAGGGAAGCCATCTGGGGCTCGGTTTTCTTTGTGGGAAAGTATTTTTTTTATCATAAATTCAATTTATTTTAAATGAATAGTTTATCTATTCATTTTATTATACTTTTTGGAGTGAATTTGGGTAGTTTATTTTTTCAGTATAGAAATGTTTATTATAATGATCTACTATTACCCTTTTAATATGTGTAGATTCTTTCCTGATGTCATCTCTCTTACTCTTGATATTAGTAATGTGAGTCTTATTTCTCTTTTGACCAGTCTGGCTAAACTTTTGTCAAATTTATTGATCTTGTCAAAGAATCAACTTTTGACTTCACTGATTTTTTTTTTTCTTTTGTTTTTTCATTTTATATTACATCAATTCCCATGCTGATAGTTATTATTGTTTTTCTGCCTACCTGGGATTAATTTGCTCTTCCTTTTCTGGTTTCTTAAAGTAAAAGATGAGGTCACTGATTTGAAACTTTCCATCTTTTCTAATATAGGAAATTTTGTGCTATAATTGTTTTCCTAGACAATTCTTTAGTAGCTTCCCACAAATTTTGATATGTTGTATTTTCCTAACTATCTAGTTCAAAATCCTTTCTAATTTTCATTTTGATTTCCTGTTTAACACATGGGTTATTTAGAAGTATGTTATTTAATGTCCAAAGATTTTGGAATTTTCCAGAGATCTCTCTGTTATTACTTCTAATTGAATTCAATTGTGATCAGAAAACATACTTTGTATGACCTGAATCCTTTTACATTCAGTGAGAATTGTTTTATGGTGCAGAACATGGTCTATCTTAGTAAATGTTCTGTTTGCATTTGAAAAACATGTGTCTTCTGCTGTTGGATTCACTTTTCTGTAAATGTCAGTTTGGTTCAAATCAATCAATCATGATCGATAGTCTATCAAAAGTTCTCGAAATCTTTGCCGATTGATTTGCTGCCTATTTATTTAACAATTATTGGAAGAGGGTGTATTGAAATCTCTAACTGTAATTGTGGATGTGTCATTTCTTCTTGCAGTGTTATCAGCTTTTGCTGTATGTATTTTGAAGTTCTGTTATTGGGTGCACAGATATTTAAGATTGCTATATCCTTCTGGTGAATTATCATAAAATAACCTTTAACTCCGGTAATATTCTTTGCTCTGAAATCTACTTCTGCTATTCATGTAGTCACTCCAGTTTTCTTTTCATTAGTGTAACATGATATGTCTTTATCCTTTTCCTTTTAACTTATTTGTGTCTATATTTAAAATGTGTTTATTGTTAGCAGCATATAGTTATATCTTTTCTTTTTTAAACCCAATCTGGCAATCTCTGCCCTTTAATTGTAATGTTTTGTTCTTTTATGAATTAGCTTTTTATGTTGTATAATAAAATATCACAACTTTAGTGGTTTAAAAGAACATACATTTATTATCTCACAGTTCTGTGGGTCAGAAGTCCAGCTGGGCTCTGCTTAGGTCCCACAAGGCCAAAATCAAGATGTCTTGGTGAGCTTGCTCTTTCTTGAAGGCTCTGGGGAGAACCTGCTCCCAGAATCACTCAAGTAGTTGACTGAATCCAGTTCCTGTGGCTTCAGCCCATGGGATGGTAGAGAATTACAAAGAAAATCTTCTCCCAACTCAGAAAATTCCTTCACAAAGGTGAAAGAGAAAGCAAATAGTTCTATTTGAATACACATTAAACCAGAATGTGATGTGCACCACAGGCAACCCACTAAAGAAACTGCAAAGACAGAAAGATATATCACCCTTTTATATAGCTGGGTGGACAAAACTCATTTAAAGTTCTGCCTCCAATTTTCAATGTGTTGAAGGGGTTTCTCCACAGCACCAAGCAATGTTCTGACACCTGTTGAGTGTCCTACAATTCAACTCAATTCTGACACCATTTTCCTGAAGATAGCATCAGATTCCAGAAGATAAGGGCTCAGTCCTTTAAGACTGCTCCCCTCTCCTGCTTCAGATGGCAATCACAAGTCCAGGTTGTCACCTGTGCTTCTGAACAACCAAAAATAAATCAGAGGTTCCCATGACCCCCTCCCTGAGCTTCAGACACTAGTTGAAAGTCCAGATCATTACCTGTATTTCTGACAAACTGGATGTAAATCAGAAGTTCCCATGACCCCCCCCCCCTTGGGTTTGATTAATTTCCTAGAGCAGTTTACAGATCTCAGGAAACCTGTACACACTCACTAGATTACCAATTTATTACAAAGGATGTTAAAGGGTATGAATTGACAACCAGAAGAAGAGATACATAGGGTGAATTCCCAAACAAAGAAGCTTCTGTCTAAACTGGTCCTTGGGGTTTTTATGGAGGTTTCAGGTTTCATGAGGTAGGTGTGATTGATTAAATTATTGTCACCTGGTAATTGATTTAACCTCTAGCCCCTCTCCCCTCCCTGGAAATCAGGAGATGGGATTGAAAGTCCCAACCCTTTATTCTAGGTTGGTTTCCCAGTCAACAAGCCCCCATCTTTAGGAGATTTCCAAAAGTCACTTCATTTACATACACCCAGTTGTGGTGGAAAGGGACTTGTTAGGAATAACAAGACATCCACTTTACCTTTGTGGCTCTGAAGCATTTTCAGGAACTGAAATGCTCTTCAGGAGGAGAGACCAAATATTAATAACAAAAAATGTTCCCATTGTTTTCATTGCTTAGGAAATTCCAAGGGTTTTGGGAGCTGTGGGCCAGGAACTGTGGACAAAGACCAAGTATATATGAGAAATGTATTTTGGTGATCTGAATGACCAAATATATATTTCTTATAAATTCTGTGCCATTATATTCATGTTTTCAAGATGAAATGCTAATTTTCTCTGTGACTGGAGGTGGAGTTTATAATTTGCATTCAGATAACAGCTGAAGTTAGCCCTGTCTCCTCCCTGGATGTGGGGAGATGGGGCATGAAGGGGATCAGGACATCACAAAATATGCCTCTTTGGCATAAGAATTATTTCAAGATGAAGGCATTTGAGGCTTCAAAATCCCTTATCTGTCTAAAGCAGAGCCTCTCCCCAAAATTCAAGTGTCATAAATGCCCTCCAGAGTAGCCCTAATCTTCTCCCGTGTTTGCTCCCATATCCATGATGTACGTGTTAATCAACTTCTGTTTGTTTTTCCCTTGTTAATCTGTCTCTGGTTGAATTTACAGGGCCCCAGGTGGAGGAGAGCCTAAGATAGGTGGAGGAAAAAGACTTTTTCCCCTCCCTACAGGCATTATCTTCCTTGCTACATTTCAAGGAAATGGCTCCTGAAGCAAACATGCCTGGGTTGTGGGACTGGCCAGAAAATTAGTTAGCCTTTCACCTTATAATACAAATCCATGCCAAGCCTAAAAATGCTCTTTCCATAAGTATCAAAATAAAAGTGGCACGGTGAATTCTCAACTTCACTTTTTCTTTCCTGCTGATACACAGAAGATGGTGCAAGATGGTGCGTTTTCAAGGCAAGCAGTCTGAAACAATGAAGCAGGATCTCATTCCTCTGTTAAACCACATAATAACTGCAGATGTATGGAGAGCTCACTGCTCATCCCTTGGACGTGCATGGTCTCCTCTACCCCACCTGGGAGATGGAGATGACCTTTTTTTTTTTTTAATTTTATTTATTAATTAATTTATTTTTGGCTGTGTTGGGTCTTCGTTTCTCTGCGAGGGCTTTCTCTAGCTGCGGCAAGCGGGGGCCACTCTTCATCGCGGTGCGCGGGCCTCTCACTATCGCGGCCTCTCTTGTTGCGGAAACACAGGCTCCAGACGTGCAGGCTCAGTAGTTGTGGCTCACAGACCCAGTTGCTCCGCGGCATGTGGGATCTTCCCAGACCAGGGCTCGAACCCGTGTCCCCTGCATTGCCAGGCGGATTCTCAACCACTGCACCACCAGGGAAGCCCTGGAGATGACCTTTGTAGGGGAACAGAATTTGCCACCCCAAAATGTCTTTCTGGCATGTGGATTCTTTTGAGTTGAAACCAATCTAGGCCCAAGAGACTCAGGAAGAAACATTGACCTTCCCCCAACTGCCTGAAGAATTTTGGTAGGGGGTCTATTACGGGGAGGGAACTATTACCATAGATAACTATAGCATGAACTGGGTGTGGTTGACAGGGAGGAACCTAGCAAAGTCAGCTTTTTAAATTACTCTCTGTGTCCCATGGTCTCTTAAGGGGCACAGCAAACATTTATTTACCAAACATTTGCTTTTCCATCTCCATGTGAATTGTCTTCCTCCCATTTGAAGTCCCAAACCACCACCGCCAACATCCTCTTTTGTCTTTAGCCAAAGATAGTATTTAAGGTGAGGGTTTCAGCTATTTTGGTGAGTTACTCAGTTTTCCTGGGTCTCTCCATGTATACATGTTATTAAACTTTTGTTTGATTTTCTCCTGTTAATCTGTCTCTTGTCAATTTAATTCTTAGGCCAGTGAGAAAAACCTAGACAGGTAGAGGAAAAATTCTTCCTGACAATGCACATTTTTAGCCATCCTAAATCTTTATTGAATGGGTCATGGAATAAAGTGTCATAAATAGATACTGTAATAGTTGAATTGTGTCCCCCCAAAATGTCTGTGGATGAAAAAATTAATCAGTAGTCGATCTAAGAAAGAAACAGAAAATTTTATTTGCACCAACCTGAGGATTATAGCCTGGGAGACAATCTTTCGGAAAGCTCTGAGAACTGTTCTGCCAAGTAGAGGTCAAAGCACAGTTATATACTTTCTGAGGCAAATGATTATACCTCAAATGACGTATTGACATATTGATAGTTTGACCCCGGCAGGATTGAGATAGGAATGTTATCCCCTAGGGAGTTACCTTGCTGGTGCCAGGAGAAAATTGCTCTTTCCAACCAATCAGGCATTCCTGTATCTTCTAAGGAGTCTGGTTAATGTATAATGCAGATGCACAATGCACACTAAAGGGGAGGGGATACTGACCCACACAGCAGAGAGAATTTTATGTTTCAATTTTTCTTGTCCTGCCTTAAAAATAATTTGTTTCATCACATGTAAATCTTACCTTAATAAAAGAGGCATTTCCTGGCCACTCCACTCACTGACTACCTTATGCTCCCAATTCTGAACTCCAAAGTGCCGGATATGGAGAGCACTTTCATAAAACTGACCTCATCTTTGTATGAGGAACTTGACTCTGAAAAACATTTATAGATTTCTATAGGGTCCTTGTATTCCCTGTTCATCTTATTCGGAGAGGGCACTGCCACGCAGGAAGGTGTTCTTGTCCTTCAGCCCTTGTGTCCCAACTCCATGCCCCCTGTGGCGGGCTGAACAGGGACCCCCCAAGAGATGTGTTTTAAGTCCTAACCCCTGCACCTGTGAGTGGGAGCTTCTCTGCAAATAGTGTTTTGCAGATGTAACTAAGGATCTTGGAGGACATCATCCTGGGTTAGGGTGGGCCCTGAATCCAGTATCCTTGTAAGAGAAAGGAGAGGGAGATTTGCGACATGGAAACACAAGGAGATGGCCACATGATGACAGAGGCAGAGACTGGTGTGATGTGGCTGCAAGCCCAGGAAGGCCTGGAGCACCAGGAGCTAGGAGAGAGGAATGGAACGGATTCTCCCTCAGAGGCTCCAAAAGAAACCAACACTGCTGCCGTCTTGATTTATAATGTCTGTTCTCCAGAACTGTGAGAGAATACATTCCTGTAGTTTTAAGTCCTCCAGTGGGTGGTACTTTGTTAGGTCAGCCCCAGGGCACTACTACAAGACCCCCAGTGCTCCACTCTGGGGTGGGGACCCTGCTTCTACAAAGTCTTGTCTACTGCTCCCCATTAGATGAGGCAAGGCGAAGCACACAGACTGGGGGACAGTCCCAATTCTGTCCTCTCAGGACCACCTGTCCTCACAGTTCTGGACCCCAGTTTGCATATTCTCAGCACTCTGTGGAACCGGCCACACAAGCCTCTGAGCAGTGTCCTCTGAAGCTCCCATGCTCTTCCTCCCATCTCCTCTCTGACCCCCGACACAGGGGTGGAAGTGGCTTCTGGCAGCATGAGCACTGCCATATCTCCGTGTTCTCTCCTCCTCTTCTGAGCTCTTCAATTCCAGTGTAGTCTCTCTTGAAACTGCTGGTGTGGTCTCTGCCCCAGCTGGACCCTGACTGACGCCAAGGGCAAGCCTGGGAGCCCTGGAATCTTTGGTCCACCTGGCCCTGTGCTAGACTGTCATGGTGAGGGAGGAAGAGAGGTAGGTCAGATGTCTGGGTGGTTGTGAGAAGGTGGAGGAGCAAGAGGAGGAAGGCTGGCATTTACTGAACAACTAGTACATGTCTGGCACTGAGCTCAATGTTTTCCATATGTCCCCAAGCACATTTCACAAAATCACCCAATGGTGTATAATAATATGATGTATCAGTCAGCTCAGGCTTTATAACAAATACCACAAACTGGGAGGCTTAAACAAGAAAAATTTATTTTCTTAGTTCTGGAAACTGGAAGTGTGAGATAAAGGTGTCAGCAGGGTTGGTTCCTTCTGATGCCTCTCTCCTTGGTGTGTAGATGGCCATCTTCTCCCTGTGTCCTCACATGGCCATCCCTCTGTGTGTGTCTGTGTCCTAATCTCCTCTTCTTTTAAGGACTTCGGTCACATTGGATTAGTGCCCACCCTGGGGACCTCATTTTACCTTAATAACCACTTTAAGGTCTCTCTCTCTAAATACAGTCACATTCTGAGGTTCTGGAGGTTAGGGCTCCAACATATGAATTTTGGCAGGGGACAAAATTCAGCTCATAACATATTGTCATCATTTTGCAGAGGAGAAAAATGAAGATAAGAAGGATAATATACAAAGTTGCATCCTTGTGCATGGCCCAGCTGGGATTTAGGAGATGGGATGTGTTTCCCACAGAGCTGGGCTGGGCTGGGGAGAATGGGGGCCCCCTCAGAGGAGACTTCCTGTCCTCATGCTGTCTGTGATCCCATGGAGAGTCCAAGGCCTGTTGGGACCAGTGTCCTGATCAGATGGTTAGGGGGCTGGGGTCCTGTGTCCAGACCAGTAGAAGCAGCCACAGTGGGGCTGAGAAAGAGTCCAGAGGACATGTAGGTGAGGAATGTGCCAGCCACTCTGTGGAAGGAGATCTTGCCCGACTCACAGTCCAGGAGATCGCCCACCTGACACAGGAGCTCTGAAGGGTAGAGGGGAACCTTCAGGAAGGTGAGGGCCCAGGGCACCTTCTTATACAACTCTGAGGCCCAGAGTCCATGTTGGGGGAACTTGGGGACTATTCCCTTCCATCCTAAGCTCTTCAGACACATGCCCAGGTTCCAGGCTTTCTTGCACTCCACCTGGACCTCCCGGTACTATCTCCTGGAAGGGATCTGCTCCCAGTCCAGCATACAAGGGTCTTGGTCAAATCTGCTGGGGTTATTGGGCAGTTCCTGCTCAAAGAGCAGCTCTGTGGTACTCTTTCCATCCTCAGACAGGGTGAGTTTGTGGTGTCAGGGTCCAGGAATGAAAGAGAAGAGGGTCAGGTTTAGTGGTGTGAACCCCTGACCCACACTTCTACATGGAGGGGACCTGGGGTTCTCTGGGGTAGATGGACCCACAGTCACCCTGGGAATATTTTTTGCTGTCTCTGTTTTCTTCCAGGGACCCCATGCAAACAGCACATCCCAGAGCAGGCAAGGCAACTTCAGGTGGGAGCTTGGGTCTTACTCCTAGGAATGAGGAGACACAGCATGTGCGTCATTGCATGGTCTGCTCATTGCCCAGTGTTCCAGTTTCCAGTGTGTGTGTGTGTGTGTGTGTGTGTGTGTGAGAGAGAGAGAGAGAGAGAGAGATAGTGACAGTAAGAGACAGTATTAGAGAGACAGAGAGAGATACAAAGATAGACAAGATACAGAGTCAGAGAGATACAGAGAGAAAGAGAGGGAGAGAGCGGCAGTGAGAGAGACAGAGACATAGGAAGACACTGGAGGACCTGAGAGGACCCAAGTGTACCTGGGAGGTCACGGGATGACTTGGGCAGACACAGGAAGATATGGGAGGACACCAGATGGTACTGCATGTGCATTGATGCAGGTACTGTTGGACAGCTGTGGCATCAAACATTAAGGAATCCTGTTGGGGAAACCCAGAGAGAGATCTTAACAGCCCCCAGTGCTGAGACAAATATTTTCCCAAACAGACCACTTCTCTCCCATCTGGAGCTCTGCCCCACTGTCCCTCTTGATGCTCTTGTTACCGAACTCAGGTTCAGCTGCTCATGGCTCAAGAATCCAATACTGAGAGACAAGTGTTGGGTAAAAGGAAATATATCTTCATTGAGGAAGCTGACAATCTGAGGGAGAAGGTGGTCTCATGTCCCAAAAAATGAACTCTCCACTGTCAATCAGGGAGCAAGAATTTTGAAGGGGGACATTTCAGGGGTATACATGCAAAGGGTGTGGAGAACAGCACAGTCAGCTCAAACAATCATCTTGAATTTGGTCATGTGGTGTTCTGGTCAGTGTCACCTTGATTGTTTTAAGTATAGTTAATCTTTAACTCCAGGGTCGGTTTGTTCCCATTTCCTGAGGCCAGTTCTTGGAACTGTGCAAGATGGAGAGGATTATATGGTGGCTATGGTCTGGTCATCATGGAGTTAACTTCTACCTGGTGGAGGTTTCAGTATTTGCAAAACAATTCCAAGGATATGGCTCAGAATATTATTTATAACCCTTGAGGGGGAACTAAGTGTCCTTGACTTTGTTTAATGGCTAAACTATTATTATTTTGTCTTGTTTGCCTATTTTCTTTTGTTTCTGCATTTTCTCACTTCTCTGATTAAATTTATTCTTTGGAACTCAGGGAAGGCCTAGGAAGCTAAAGGTTTTCTACAAACAAGAGACAGGCAGGGGACTCAGGGTGGTGGGGGAGTGGGAATCTGTCCCGTAAAGACCCCATATGGTCCTGCTCAGTTACACTCTCAGGCACCCAGTAGGTAAACTGGGTGGAAGGTCTGTCTATACCTGGGCTCCCTAAGAGAGGCGGGGAGGGCATTTGGGGACCAGCTGCGTGCCCAGCTGTTCTGGAAGCCGTGTTTTCATCCTGGCACCAGCACTAGAGCCACAGCCCAGCCTGTCCATTCTAATGCCCCTATGCTGTTGTTTGCTTGGGTCTCCACTGGGATTTCTTAGTAATTCATGTTTCCTGAACTCCCATCCCATCGGCTTGATAGAATCCATGTTCTACTATCAAAACCCCAGATTTCTCCCCAAACATCTCCTTTCCTCCTTCTTAAAGTGATACCCTGTTCCTGTTAGATTTCTAGCAAAGTCTATTTGTCTGTTTTCCCTCAAAATTCTCAATTCTGCTTCGCACATTCTCCCTGGTCTCCTCCACCCAAACCCCTTCCCCGTAGAGTCCAGGCTATGGGGATGGAGCTCACCCACCTTGCATCTCCATTATGATCAAACAATGACTCCCTGGATGGCCAAGGAGTCTAGCTCAACTATTCAATAGCCTAGCTCAACTATTCCAAATCTTCTCATCATTAAAAAAGTTCACATTAAAAAATAATTCCAGAGTTACAAAGAAGTTGCAAAATAGCATAAAGAATATGCATAGGACAACACCTTTCATAACCACAGTAAAAGGATCAAACCAGAAAATTAACATTCATACAAAACTATTCAATAACCACATCACAATCCCAGATCCTACTCAAATTTTGCCAACTCTTCCCCTTTCGGCCTTTTCTGATTAGTTTGCTATTGTTATTATTTCTAAATTGCTGAAAAGCATTCCGCTGTTCTCCTTAAGGGCAGCACTGGATGGACAATGGACTGTGCTTAGTTTTAGCAATTATGAACAAGGCTGCTAAGAACATTCTTGTCCGGGTCTTTCTGTGGGCATATGTTCTCTATTGTATGCCTAGGAATTAAAGTCATGGGTCTGGGGTAACTGAACTTTTAAATTTATGATTAACTGCCACACCGTCCCCAAAGTGTTGCCATTTTGTATCCTCATCAAGCATCTTTGACAACATCAATATCCCCGAGGATGAATCCTTTGATCCCCTGGTTACCAGTTCCTGACATCGACGTCACCAGCTCTAATGCATCTTACATCCATCCGTTCATCCCTCCACCATTTTCACTTTTCTTCTCTTCTTGGTTGGTGCAGGTTCTTTGCTCATGGATCATTATAACACTTCTCTAGCAACCAGTCTCAGTGATGTCCTTTAGGACAAAATCAAAAGCTGCAGGAGCCTCTGGGGATCTAACAGAGGAGGATGTGCAATCCCGCTAGACTCCTATCCCACACTATTCACACTATTCTTATTCCTCTCTGCACAGCTCAGACCTGTGTCTCAACCCACCCACAGCTGTAGACAATTTCCTCTGCAAATTGTTCTCTTTGCTCATTTCCTTCTTCCCTGCAGCCTTCATCTCTCATCACAGTGGATCATTCCTTTTAGGCAACAAATGTGCCCTATTACCTTTTGCCTTGAATTCAAACCAAACCAACAAAAGAACTTTCCTTGATTTCCCACTCTCCCATTTTTAGCTCAGCCTAATAGAAATAATGTTGAAAATTTCTACACAGTTATCTCCATGGGCAGCAACTCCCTTCATTTACCACACTTGCCAATTTTTTCAAGGTCATTTTTCTTTCTTCATCTCACTCTACTTCTCAGCTGGCCATTCCCTCAACACATTTTATCTCTCGATTTTCATGGAGAAGTATTTTCTGGTCCCTCACACAACTCTGTTCAGTCTTTTTGTTTGTTTTGCTTTGTTTTGTTTTTTGTTTTTGTTTTTGTTTTTTTCTTCTCTGATGGGAGTCATCCTGCTCATCCAGACTTTAAAATATTGGGGTTCTCCAAGACTAGATCTGGATCTTCTTTGTCCTGTATATTTCCTTTTTTTTCTTCTTTCCTAAATCTTATTTCTTTTTAAAAGAAATTTGTAGGCATTCTTTAAAGAAGAATGCCTTTTAGGCTTAAAAGATAAATTGAGTAAATGGCATGGTGGCTTCCCAAATGTTATTCACTTTCATTATTTTAAACACCAGATATATGCAGTGAACTCCAATTCCTATCTTCAGTCCAAATTTTCTGCTGGGAACTCTAGACTAGTACATCTCATGATTTATTTGACGTCTCCAATTGGATGTCTGAAAATATTTCCATTTTAAGATGTCCAAGACAGTTTTCACTTTTCTGGCCTAAATCTGTCTTGTTTCTCCCCAAGCCTCTCTCTTTTCAGTAGATTGAGCTGCTGTGACCCAGTTACTTACACGGCTGAGGATCAGCTTGATCCCTCCCTTTTCTTACGCCTTCTCAACTCTGCTTCTTTTAGCTCCAGGACCCATCTTATGTCTGTTCTCACGCGCTTCATCCATCAATGTATCTCCCCTGCTTAAAACCCCCCAGTCATCTTGCACTGCACCTCACACAAATCTGGACTCCCTACAATGGTCTTCCAGGCTCTGCGTGGGAGCACTCACCTTCCCGGCTCTGCTGGCGTCTCACGCACACTCCCAGCTCTCACTCATCACAGCCCTCCCCTCTCCCCACGGTGGGGCAGGGTCTGCTCCTACTTCCCACATGGCTGCAGTCTCCCCATCACCCAGCCCCCTGTTTAGATGGCACCATCCTCCAGCAGGGTCTGCTGATCCTATGTGGCCAACTTCATTGTTGTATCCATTTCAATTCTATATTTATCCCCGTTTATTCTAGTTTTAGCTCAAAAACTTCACTGGATTATCACTTGCATGCCCACCTACATTCTACACCCTAGGAAGATGGGAGGAAACCATTTTCCTCACTAATAAATACCTGGTTGCTGGCACATGAGGTACTCAGTCACTATTTTAAGTGAATGAATGAATGAATGAACAAATGAATGAGTTCTCTCTGTCTTTTCCTTCTTTGACAGGTGGCTGTATTTGGATGAGGTCTCCCCATTTTCCACAAGTCCTCTCACTTGCTCCATCTCTTGCCCTTTCCTGGTCCTGGGGGTTCCCTTTCCACAGGCAGACTCCCCCCTCTCCACCCCACGCCTCCCACCTAACGAGATAGTTCCTGAGGTGGAAAGTCACTGTTTTCCCCACTGTCCATGGCAACAGTGTTCCCCTGGTGCCCTGTCTCAGAAAAGCGGACTCCCTGGCATCTCCCACAGGCAGGACTCTCACTGCCATAAGCTCTCCCAGGGCCTCGGAAAATGAAAGAGAAGGAGCTAAGGGCTCTTGGGGCAGCTAAAACTTGACTTTTACAAGAATGTGGTTGCCACTCACCAGTATTTGACATAGCATTTCTGCACCTGGGAATAGAAAGGAACGCACACACACATGAATATTCAACATGCACTCACATGGGCACACACATATGCATACACATATACACACATATACACGCAAACATAAATGCGCACACAACACACGTACAGATACATGCACGTGCACACAGGCAAACATGCATGCACACACATACACACAAATGCCCACACTTATGCTCATGCGCACATGCATCCAGACATGCATACACATGCACGTATACACGCTACACACAAGAACACACGTGCACACAATTAGGCACATACATGCACACACACACGGGAAAGAGCATCAGGATGCAGGCTGAAGCCAGAAACAATCTGGATTTGCCTCATGGTAGCCTTTGTTCACCCCCTCTCAACATCCTCTTTAGTAACTCTGAACTTCCCACACTTATTTCCATCATCAACAAGCGTTCGTGAGAGAGAAGCTAGGATCCATATGTCATTGAAGAAAGGCCCTTTCTGCCCTTTCCTATTCTCCTGAGACAAGCACACCTGCCCTTTCACCCTTCCTCCATTAAATCAGGTTAGTGCTTCTGGCTCCCTTTGCTTTTGGCAAAGGGGTCAGGGATAGGACTTGAGATGGCTTGGGGGGCAGAGGCTCAAAGCCTCCAAGAATGGTCCTCACCATAGATAAGGTTGTCCTCTCTACAGCTTGCAATAAAACAAAAAGATGTGAAACTGTGGGGTTCAGCTTATCAAGTGGGGCCAAAGCTCATGTTCGGGGAAGCTAAGTCAAAACAGGACTTACCAAGCTCTTCTTAACATCTCTCTGTAAAAGAAGAACAAATACATGTTTTTTAGTGCCCAATAAAACAATAACAGAGATCGTCTTATTCCTAGGGAAAACTGTAAGAGCATAGCTTGTTGACCCAAGACCTCCCTTCAACCTTCTAAGTCATAATGCAGGCTTTACAACCAGCCAAGGGGTGGTCTCTACTCTGCTCCCAAAATAGGGGCCTGACATCTACAGGCAAGTCCCCAGCTCCTGAAATGACATAAGAGGCAGAGAATGGAGTGAATGGTTGAGTGGAACAATTAATATTGATGATAATCCTAACAATAAGCACAAACTCCCTCCATGTGCCAGACACACTGCTGCGTTTGATCACTTTGGCAGGCTTTCAGAATGGTTTCATCACCCCCAACTAACTGATAGACATGTTCAAGCTCAAATACGTCTGTTTCCCTGAGGGAGACCCACCAGCCTTTCCAAAATCACCTGGTGAACAATAACCCGGAATCCCTCAGAGACAGAGGGTTTTCACTGTACATAGAGTAATTGGGCAATCCCAGAGCAGGGGCTGCCACAGGTCATTCCATTTCTACTGTAATTGAGGAAGCCCCAAGGAAAGTCTTAACACAGGGCTTCGCGTGAGTGTCCCTGGTTTGCACACCCTGGGGGTCCCTGCGCACTGTTGAATGGAGGGTCCCCATTCTTCCTGGCTCACCATCCCTGCACCTCTGCCCCACATGCCCCCTCTCCTTCCAGCCACTGTCTATACGTTTCCCCTTGTCGATGCTGTAAGATGCAGGTGATTCCAGCTGTTGCAAGTCCCACTGCAAGCAGGATCAGAGGCACAGCTATTTTTTACACCATGGTATGGAACTCTTTGTGGGGAGCTGAAGGGGTTTCCAGGGAGTCAAGAATATCAGGGTGAAAGAGCTTCTTTGTTCTCAGGATATAGATGCTACAGGGTTCATGGGTCTAGGGTCATGATGTTTACAAACTACTCTGAAATGCTTAAGAGAAACATATGTGTATTTATATAGATAGAGCTAGACAGATGCACAGAAGAGAGATAGAAGACAGAGAGAAAGGTAAAAAAAAGTGGCAGAATGTTAAACATTTGGTGAATCTGAGTGAAGAGTGCACAGAATTCTGTGTATTATTCTTTCAAATTTCTGTAAGTTTGAAATTATTTAGAAATAAAAAATTATGCACACAAACCTGAAAGTCATTGAGATGTCTTTCAGTGGGTGATTGGATAAATAAACTGTGCTACATCCAGACCATAGAATATTATTCAGCATTAAAAAGAAATGGGCTTTCAAGCTGTGAAAAGATATGCAAAAACCATAAATGCATATTACTAAGTGAAAGAAGCCATTCAAAAAGGCTACATACTGTATGATTCCAACTGTATGACATTCTGGAAAAGGCAAAACTAAGTAGACAAAAAAAGATCCCTGGTTGCCTGGAGTTGGTCGGTTGGGATAATAGGTGGACACAGGGCTTCCCTGGTGGTGCAGTGGTTGAGAATCTGCCTGCCAATGCAAGGGACACGGGTTCGAGCCCTGGTCTGGGAAGATCCCACATACCATGGAGCAGCTGGGCCTGTGAGCCACAATTACTGAGCTTGCGCGTCTGGAGCCTGTGCTCCACAACAAGAGAGGCCGCGATAGTGAGAGGCCACGCACCGTGATGAAGAGTGGCCCCCGCTTGCCGCAGCTAGAGAAAGCCCTCGCACAGAAACGAAGACCCAACACAGCCAAAAATAAATAAATAAATAAAACTTAAAAAAAAAAATAGGTGGACACAGAGGGTTTTCAGGACAGTGAAACTCTTCCGTGTGATACTGCGATGGTGGATCCACATAATATATATTTGTTCCAGCCCATAGAAGACACAACACCAAGAGTGAACCCTAATGTAAATGATGGACTCTGGGTGATGATGATGTGTCAATATAGGTTCATCAGTTACAACAGATGTACCATTCTGATGGGGGATGTTGATAATGGGGGAGGCTGTGTATGTATGGGGGCAGGGGGTATATGGGCAAATCTTTGTATCTTCCCTCTCAATTTTGCTGTGAACCTAAAACTTCTCTAAAGATAAAGTCTATTAAAAAACACTTGAAAGTGTATATGTAATGAATGTTTCTCTTTCCTCTAGAGGCAGAGCTCACCTGGGGTCACACTTTGCACCCCATCCCTGTTCTGCTTCAGTATTCAGCACCCAAAACTGTGTGTTTCCCTTGACCCCACCCCTCCCACCTCCATCAGGACATGGACAGAGCTCTGCTACCCTAGCCACTCTTGCTATAAGCCTCTAGGCTCCCTCCTAATGTCCTGGCATCCGGGGCCATAAGGGCCTGAACTCAGAACTTTAAAGGCCAGAACTGAACACTCACCTGGCAGGTCGATCTTGTCCACCTTCTTCTCCAGGAGGAGAGGGTTAAAGATGGGGCAGGAGAGGCCCTTCACAGCCCCATACTGGAGAGTCACGTTGGACACCGCAGTCCAGAGGCCGGTCGTTGGTGAGGCTGAGCGATTGATCACAGAAGGTAGAGTATGTCCCCTGAAGTCTCTCCACTCCACCTGTGGCTCTGCGTACCAGGCTGCCGAGGTGCACTCTGCCCAGACACCTTCATCCTGGTCAACTTGCACTCGAATTATGGGCTCCATGCCCAGCCCTTCGGGAAAAGACATCTGCTCCAATCTGCAGTTGCCGCTGCTTCCATTAGAAAAATTAAAATATTGAGAATTTCCAATAGGTGTTCGGAGTTTTTCACAGACTACCTACCCTGTGTAATATTTATTGATATATTCCAAAAATGCTGGAAAATATTCCCAGAAAAAAAAAACCCCAAAATTTTCAGGAAGATATTGAAAAATTAGCACCTCTTTATCTTTTGGTCTGTCCCTCTCTCTGACCCTCTCTGTGTCTCATTGTTTCTGTCTCTTTCTTTCAATCTCTCTCGTCTCTTTTTCCCTCTTTCTGTTTTTGCCTCTAACTTTCTGTCTGTTTCTGCCTCTATCTTTCTGTCTGTTTCTCTGTCTCTGTCTCTCTGTCTGTTTCTCTATATCTCTGTGTATCTCTGTCTCTCTCTGTGTCTGGCTCTCTATCTCTCTCCCATCCTCCCTTCTGTCCCCACTTTTCCAGGTCAATAGGGTAAGGAAGGGAAGGAAAATAAGGAAACAAAAGCACAAAAACAAAATCACGTTTCCCGAGAAACTGCCCTTGTGCAAAGCACCTGAAAAATGGGTTTGCTTTAAAGCACATGTTGTGGAAAGTTCTCAGGCTTAGGAACTTTGGGTTACAAGAGGGATGAGCTGGAGCCTGGACTAAACTTTGGGGATGAAGCTCCCAGGGAGACCAGAGGCCCCACCAGCTGAACTTACCTGCCACCCTCAGGCAGAGCATAGCCTCCTCAGACATGGTGCTGTTGAACTGGCAGTGGAATGTCCCATTATCAAAAGTGGTGACATTATGTATTATCACAGCTGCTTGGCTCTAGGCCATATGGTCCTCACAAAGGTTGTCCTTCCCCGATACAGCTCCGAGTGCTCTTGCTGCACGTCCTCCCCTCTCCCATGCACATGCACAGCTTTGGAGGGCTGGTCCGTGTACCACCGCAGCTCCATGTCCTCAGCACTGATGTCGGGAGACAGGTAGCATGGTAGTTCCGCGTCTTCCCCCACCATGACCTGAACAGGCTTGCCAGGCCCAAAGACCTTGAAATCAGCTTTCCCTTGTAGGGACAGATCCAATAGAACTGGTTAGGCCAAGTGCAAGGAGACCAGTGGCTCTCCCACCCACACCCCTGCTCCTCTTAGAGGAATCTTTGGATCCTGAGCTGATGTGGGAAGGCGTCAGCTCTGCTTCTCTCTGGAGTTCCTCTGCTTACACTGGGCATTTTTTAACATGGTGAAGGGAAAGCTCTCCTACCATTTCAGGCGAAGGCACTGGACCGGAGCTGCAGAAGAACGAAGATGGTGGAGCAGCTGGGTAGGAAGGCGTCTTGACCACGTGTCTCTGCCGTCCCTGCTGGGGACAGAGAGACCCGTGCTCTGAACATCGGATACAAGGCGGGGACCAAATTAATTTCTTTGTATGTGTCTCTCTGTCCATCTGTCTCTATCTCCCTCATTGTCTCTCTGTCTCTGTCTCTCTCTTTTTGTCTTGGTAGGAGACAAGGCACCACTAGGAGGCTAAGAGGAGCAAAGGAAAAATGATGTCAGAAGAGAAAGGTCATTTTTAACCATCTCTGCCATTCCTACTCCCTAATAAGTTTTGAATCCTAGAGATAGAAAGACAACAACTGCAATCTACTCTTGTGTCCATCTACTTGTGAACAGTGTTTCTCTGTTATCATCCATCTACTGAACTCTGAGGAGACATCCTGCAGTGTGAATGGGTATCTTTTCCTCAACTATTCATGTAAAATTTTTGCCCAATCTCTAGTCATGTTCTATCATGAAACACAAATATGCTAGGGGTAAAACCCAAACGCTGATTATGTGACTCCAAGGTCAGAACTACATCTGTGGACCCCCTTAAAGCCCTCTCTTTTCCTGTTGTCTCCATGAGAATTTCTACAATTGGAAGAGGGAGGACACAAGCCCCCTGGGCTCTTTGGCAGCGATGCCTGAGGCCAAGACACTCTGTAAGCTTCATTATTTTTTAAAAATTTATTTATTTTACTTTTGGCTGCATTGGGTCTTCATTGCTTCATAGCGGGCTTTCTCTAGTTGCGGCGAGCAGGGGCTACTCTTCGTTGCGGTGCATGGGCTTCTCATTACGGTAGCTTCTCTTGTTGTGGAGCATGGGCTCTAGGTGAGTGGGCTCAGTAGTTGTGGCATGCAGGCTCAGTAGTTGTTGCATGCGGGCTCGGTAGTTGTGGTGCACGGGCTTAGTTGCTCCGCGGCACGTGGGATCTTCCCAGACCAGGGCTCGAACCCATGTCCCCTGCATGTCCGCTGTCTTTTTTGGCAGCTGCAATAGAAAAAACACCCCAAATTCAAGGGCTTCTTAAGGGGTGTGGTCAAGAGAACTGAACACATTGGGGGCTGAAGAGCAAGATCCTGGTAGCAAGAGATAAGGGGAGAGAAGGAGACCAAGTGATATGGCCGATGGAAGGATGGCTGTTGGGGCCAGCACCAGGAACCCCAAGGAGGAGACGTGGAAATGAAGTGCTAGGATCCAGGCCAAGGGCAGAAGCTGAGGCATTCAGATAAAGTCTCTCCATTATCAAAAGACCACCAGTCCTCCCAAGCTGGGCCTGGTTCCTTCGTGAAAGTTTTTATGATCAGGTTGAAAGTTGCCAAATTCTGACATTTCCCCCTAGACTCCTGTGCAGAAGCTCAGGCAACCCCTTTTTCATCCCCGTGGTCATGGCAGTCTGTCCTCACTGGGATCCTGACTCGGGCAAGGCCCAGAACACTCACTTGATTCCCCTCTACCTGAGTAAGATGCTTGGCCCAACTGTGTTCCCGTCTATTCTTCTTTCTTGTTGAGTCAAAAGTATAGACATTTTCCAGAAGGGTTTTGGTGGGAAAAGAGCTACAGAGAAGGGCTGCACGGCCTTCTTGGAGGTGAGGCAGAATGTAATAGACTGAATATTTGTGTCCTTCCCTTCCTAATTCAGTGCTCACATAGAGGCTGATGCTGGCAAAAATCCAACCACAAACCCTCCCGTGCATTCCTCCAGTGAGAGTGAGCTTTTGGTAAGCAAGTGTTTCCTCATATTATATGTAAACATGAAGGATTATGTCTGCTACTCATTTTCATCTTCCTGTGCATTGCTTTAACCAGATAATGACATCACCTAAAACTCAGCTTGGTGTACTTATGAGTTGGAAAGGAGGACTGTGGCTTTAACCATCTAGAGAGAGCACCTAAGATTAGCCAACTAGGATAGAAGCAGGATGTAGTGCTTGCCTAGGAGAAGGACAAAGTGCTGTGAGATTTTGAGGAGCAATAACCTTTAACCATGATTAGAAAGTTGACATGGAGGAGGTGTGGGGCTCCACACCAGCAGAGAGAGTGATCTGTCCCCTAGATCAACAGGCTGTCACCTGGATGAGTGGTCTTTACTGGGCATTGGCTCTTGCATGGCCCGGAGCCTTTAATCTAGGTAGCAAGAATGACAAAAGGCATTCACCCAACCTCCCGTGCAGCATTTAAAGTGAGGTGGGGATGGGCTCCCTGAAAGTTTGGAGAGGGGGGACATGGGAAACAGACACAAGAGGCCACATACTGTAGGTTTCCTGTATATAAAATGTCCAGAGGAGGTAAATCCAAAGAGACAGAAAGCAGATTGGTGGCTGTCATGCACTGGGGAAAGGGGAGGGAATGAGTGTAACTTTTATTGGTTTAGGGGCTGTGTTTTAGGGTGATGAAAACGTTTTGGAACGAGATAGAGGTGGTGGTTACACAACATTGTGAATGTACTAAATGTCATTGGATTGTTCACTTTAATAGGGTTAATTTTATGTGTTTCACCTTAATTGGGATAAAAAGAGAGAAATCAAAAAAGAAAGATAAAAAAGAAATAAGAAAAGAAAAAGGAAAAAAGAAAAGAAAAATATAAGAAAATGAAAAATAAAGGAGAGCTGTGCCTACCTCTTTGCAGATGGAATTGTTTTAAAAAAGGTAGAAGTGAAGTCACATCAATTTTATTAAAAGTGAGATTTTTCCGGCCTTTTGTCGCCCCCTGCAGGAATGTGTGTTTCACTCCACCAGTCCCTTACCCAGTTTCTCCTGGGGTTTTGAAACCAGGAAAGAGTTTCTGTGTGGACCAAGCTGGCTTGGGTTCTCCCACCTCCATCTGCACTGGGCCTGGTTACAGCTTCACCCCTGGACCCTGAGCAAGCTTGATTATGCTCTCTTCTCCCAAAGCCCTCCTGAAAACAGCTCAGCAAGGGTCTCCTACAGCCCCGCTCTCTGTCCTACAGATGGACCAAGTCCCTGGGAAAATTGGAGGACAGATCACTCTCTCTTCCATCTCTCCACCCTCTCTCCTACCTCCCCAAACAAGCCTCCTGCTTCCCATCCCTTGGGACTATGCACAGTGTTTTCAAATCCTCTAAGCATTCAAAATGTTGTCTGCTAAAATCAGGGATATGTGGTCAACTCTCTGACCGCAAATTAACTCCTTGGGGCTTTACAGTTTTCATATCCATATCACCCTGTCCAGGCTGCAAGGGATAGCTTACAGCAGCGGTCCCCAACTTTTTTGGCACCAGGGGCCGGTTTCATTGAAGAAAATTTTTCCACAGACGGGGGTGGGGTGGGATGGTTCAAGTGGTAATACGAGCGATGGGGAGCGGCAGATGAAGCTTCGCTCGCTTGCCCGCTGCTCACCTCCTGCTGTGCAGCCTGGTTCCTAACAGGCCCGGGACAGGTACCGGTCTGTGGCCTGGGGGTTGGGCACCCCTGGCTTACAGGATTGATCACCTCCTCATAGTTTCCCAAGTCTCCCATTCTTTGCTGGAAGATGTCCTTTTCTCTCGATATTGGGTAAAGCGTTGTGTAAATGCAGATGGAAGGTCCTCCTTAGAAAGAGAGTTGTCAAGCCTGGGTCCTTTAGAATGAGGGGGAGTTCAGCAAGAGAGGGAGATGCGGGCCAGGTGCTTTGTGGATGACAGGAGAAGGAGACTAAAGCCAACACAATGTACATGTCAATGTATATATCAATAAAACAGGAGAAAATTAAGGAAAATAACCACCATAAAAGAGAACTGGCAAAAAAAAAAAAAAAAAAAGAGAACTGGCAAAAACAGAACTGATAACATACACTCTGAAAAGTACAATACCTAATAAACTAAAGGGAAAAACAAATATAAAGTGATTGAAGCAAGATATTGAAACTCTAAATTTAAAAATATAACAAATATATGAATATGAAATAGAACTTTAAGGAATGAAAACTATTATCATTGAGTTAAAAACTTAATAGAAAGCTTAAGCAATGAATTTAAATATGATGAAGAGAGAATTTGTGAACTGGATGATAAATTCAAGGAACTAATTTAAAATTCATCCAGGAGAAAGCAAAGGTATTTCTGTATATTAAAAATTTTAATGAACTAACTAATATACAGAAAAAAATGTAAATGTTCTAAATTATTAGTGGAAAAATAAAAGGAAATAGAAAAAAAATCACTGAATACAATTGAAGATCAAAAATAATTATACCGATGAACATAGATGCAAAAATCCTCAACAAAATACTAGCAAACAGAATCCAACAACACATTAAAAGGATCATACACCATGATCAAGTGGGGTTTATCCCAGGACTACAAGGATTCTTCAGTATATTCAAATCAATCAATGCGATACACCATATTAACAAACTGAAGGATAAAAACCATATGATAATGTCAATAGATGCAGAAAAAGTTTTTGACAAAATTCAACACCCGTTTATGATAAAAGAAAAACCTCTCATTAAACTGGGCTTAGAGGGAACTTACCTCAACATAATAAAGGCAATATACAACAAACCCACAGCAAACATCATTCTCAATGGTGAAAAACTGAAAACATTTCCTCTAAGATGAGGAACAACACAAAGATATCCACTCACACTACCTTTATTCAACATAGGTTTGGAAGTCCTAGCCACAGCAATCAGAGAAGAAAAAGAAATAAAAGGAATTCAAATTGGAAAAGAAGTAAAAGAAGTAAAAAGAAGTAAAGGAATCCAAATTAGAAAACCCTAAAGATGCTACCAGAAAACTACTAGAGTTCATCAATGAATTTGGTAAAGTTGCAGGATACAAAATTAATACACAGAAATCTCTTGCATTCCTATACACTAAAAACAAAAGATGAGAAAGAGAAATCAAGGAAACAATCCCACTTACCATCTTATCAAAAAGAATAAAATATCTAGGAATAAGCCTATCTAAGGAGGCAAAAGACCTGTACTCAAAAAATTATAAGGTACTGATGAAAGAAATCAAAGATGACACAAACAGATGGAGAGATATACCATGTTCTTGGATTGGAAGATTCAATGTTGTGAAAATGACTATACTACCCAAAGCAATCTTCAGATTCAGTGCAATCCCTATCAAATTACCATTGGCATTTTCCACAGAACTGGAACAAAAAATTTTACAATTGGTATGGAAGCACAAAAGACCCCAAAGTGCCAAAGCAATCTTGATAAAGAAAAACGGAGCTGGAGGAATCAGGCTCCCTGACTTCAGACTACACTACAAAGCTAGAGTCATCAAAACAGTATGGTACTGGCACAAAAACAGAAATATAGATCAATGGAACTGGATAGAAAGTGCAGAAATAAACTCAGGCACCTATGGTTAATTAATCTACAAGCATAGAAGCAAGAATATACAGTGGAGAAAAGACAGTCTCTTTAATAATTGGTGCTGGGAAAACTAGACAGCAATGTGTAAAAGAATGAAATTAGAACACTCTCTAACACAAAATACAAAAATAAACTCGAAATGGATCAAAGACCTAAATATAAGACCAGATACTATAAAACTCTTAGAGGAAAACATAGGCAGACCACTCTTTGACATAAATCACAGTAATATCTTTTTTTGATCCACCTCCTAGAGTAATGAAATTAAAAATAAAAATAAACAAATGGGACCTAATTAAAGTTAAAAACTTCTGCACAGCAAAGGAAACCATAAACAACACAAAAAGAAAACCCACAGAATGGAGAAAATGTTTGCAAGCAAAGTGATCAACAAAGGATTAATCTCCAAAATTTACAAACAGCTCATGCAGCTCTATGTCAAGAAAACAACCCAATAAAAAAATAAGCAGATCTAACTAGACATTTCTCCAAAGAAGATATACAGATGGCCAAAAAGCAGATGAAAAAATGCTCAGCATCACTAATTATTAAAGAAATGCAAATCAAAACTACAATGAGGTACCACCTCGTACTGGTCAGAATGGACATCATCAAAAAGTCTACAAACAATAAATTCTGGATACAAATTGCATTTACATTCCCACTGTTGGTGGGAATGTAAATTAGTACAACCACTATAGAGAATAGTATGGAGGTTCCTTAAAAAACTAAAAATAGAACTACCATATGATCCAGCAGTCCCACTCCTGGGCATATACCCTGGGAAAACCATAATTTGAAAGCATACATGCACCCCAATGTTCACTGCAGCACTATTTACAATAGCCAAGACATGGAAGCAACCTAAGTGTCCATCAACAGAAAAATGGATAAAGAAGATGTGGTACATATATAAATACAATGGAATATTACTTAGCCATAAAAAGAATGAAATAATGCCATTTACAGTAACATGGACCAACATATAGATTATCATACTAAGTGAAGTAAGTGAGACAGAGAAAGACAAATATCATATGATATCACTCATATGTGGAATCTAATTTAAAAAAGAAAGGAAACAAATGAACTGATTTACAAAATAGAAACAGACTTACAGATATTGAAAACAAACTTATGGTTACCAAAGGGGAAACATGGTGGGGGAGAGGGATAAATCAGAAGCTTGGGATGAATACACACACACTACTATATATATTGAATAAGATAGATAACCAACAGGGACCAACTCTATAGCACAGGGAACTCTACTCAATATTCTGTGATAACCTGTATGAGAAAAGAATCTGAAAAAGAATGAATACATGTACTTGTATAACTGAACCACTTTGCTGTACACCTGAAACTAACTTAACATTGTAAATCAACTATACTCCAATAAAATTTTATAAAAAGGAAATTACAGCATATGTCGAGAAAAACACTTATGAAAGAATGTTTATAGAAGGCTAAAATGGCACACAGACCAGGTGTCTGTAATCAGGAGAATAAATGAGTGTCTTGTCACTTGGTTTTTTTTTTTTTTTTTAAATTTATTTAATTTATTTATTTTATTTTTTATTTTTGGCTGTGTTGGGTCTTCGTTGCTGTACGCGGGCTTTCTCTAGTTGCGGCGAGCGGGGGGCTACTCTTCGTTGTGGTGCATGGGCTTCTTATTGCTAGTGGCTTCTCTTGTTGCGGAGCACGAGCTCTAGGCATGTGGGCTTCAGTAGTTTTGGTGCACGGGCTTCAGTAGTTGTGGCGCGCAGGCTCTAGAGTGCTGGCTCAGTAGTTGTGGCTCACTGGCTTAGTTGCTCCGCGGCATGTGGGATCTTCCCGGACCAGGGCTTGAACCCATGTCCCCTGAATTGGCAGGCGGATTCTTAACCACTGCGCCACCATGGAAGCCCTTGTCACTTGTTTTTAACCACAGAATATTTGTCAGCAACAACAAAAACAAAATACTGATACACATAATAATAACATAGATTGATCTAAAAAACATTGTTGACTCAAAGAAGCCAGATACAAAGGAAAACATAATGTATGGTTTCATTTATATGAATTTCAAGAAATGGCAAAACTAAACTTGGTGGCAGAAATCAAAACAGTGTTTGTCCATGGGGTGTAAGGATTCAAGGGGCATGAGGGAAAATTTGGGGTGATGGAAATGTTCTTTATTTTGAGTGGGGTAATGGGTGTAATGTGTGTATACATGTAAGTGGGGTTTATCCCAGGAATACAAGATTGGTTTAACATCCCCAAACCAATTGATATAACACACAATATAAGTAGAAAAAAAGAAAAAAGAAAATAAATGCATCAAGATACCAAGAAAAATATTTCTCATAATCCAACATCATCCATGATAAAAACTCTTTGTGACCACCTAAAGTGGTGGGATAGGGAGGGTGGGAGGGAGATGCAAGAGGGAGGGGTTATAGGGTTATATGTATACATATAGCTAATTCACTTTCTTATACAGCAGAAACTAACACAATGTTGTAAAGCAATTATACTTGAATAAATATGTTTAAAAAAAAGGAAAGAAGGAGAGAGAAAGGCCAGAAGAGAGGAAAAAATAAATAAATAGGAGAATATTCAGAGAAAAGAACCCACTGAAATATGTAGACTGATTTGCAATAGTAATTGAGTTCATAACATTTCAAAAGATTTATACTGTTTTCATACTTTGCTCAACTGTTTTTCTGCATGCGTCTATTTCTATGCCTTGTTCTAAGTCATGATAAAAAAAAAAACTTTGAATAGCTAAAACTGAACTCTACAGAAATGTATGTGCTGTAAGAGACAGGCTTTTCAAAGTACTCAAGGTAGAGCCAGCACAATCTTTTGTTTTTTGATTGACTGATGCCAGGTAGGAAGATTTTTCAATCAAGGTTGGCATTCAGGAGATAGTCCCTTCTTATCTAATCAGAATTAAGTGTTCTAGGAGTCCTAATTTGAATACAGGTTATATAAATAGGCTGCTCATGTCACACTTGCAATTTCCTTTTCTCCTAAATCAGGCTTGTTTTCTCTTCCTCTTAATTTATGCTATTTCCCTAAGGTTGACCAGAAAATTTGCCTAAAATTCTCTAAGAAGGAGATGCAAAGCAAAGAAATAACCACAGGAAACAGTGCCACATTTGGGATGTTTTCAGCGATTGTTAGTTGAAATATATATATATATTTTTAGTAAGGCACAATCTCCTCTCCTTCTGGGACTTCTATGACACAAAGCAACCTCTATGGCTGGACCAGCACAAGGGGGATAGCAGTCCTGTCCTGTGACTTCTCAGAGGAACTGAGTGAGGCTAATTTTAGCCACAAAACAAAATATGTGCAGTGTAATGTTATCTTTGGGGAGACACAAGGCAGTAACTAGGGCAAAGTAAGCCATCTTTTTGTCTCCTGAGTGAATGGGCATTTTTTTCCTCCAATCTATAATTTTAATGATTGTATGGCCCCTTGAAGTTTCTGGCTGTATCCAAGAATCTCAGTTCCAACATCCTGCCTTGCTCCAGCCCAATGCCTTCTCTACTTTCCCTGAAACCGTAATACAGCACATCTTTCCTCCCTGATCAGCTGACCCTTTGCCTTCCTCTTAAGGCTGCATTGGTGTCAGACATAAAAGTGTATTAATCAACAAGGACTGTAAAATAAAAACAGACACAAGTCATCTCTGCTGATAACATATGGGGAGGACAGATACAGATACGTCTAGCCGCAAAGTTAATGAGTAACACTGTTTAGCCCAAGGCCATGCAGCAGCTGTGAAATGCCAAAATATCCCCCACCCCGCCTTTTTTTTTTTTTTTTTTGGTTGCCTTGGGTTTTCATTGCTGTGCGTGGGCTTTCTCTAGTTGCGGTGAGAGGGTGTTACTCTTCGTTGTGGTGCGTGGGCTTCTCATTGCAGCGTCTTCTCTTGTTGCGGAGCATGGGCTCTAGGGTGTGCAGGATTCAGTAGTTGTGGTGCGGGCTCAGTAGTTGGGCCCACGGGCTTAGGTGCTCCGTGGCATGTGGGATCTTCCCAGACCAGGGATTGAACCCGTGTCCCCTGCATTGTCAGGTGGTTTCTTAACCACAGCACCCCCAGGGAAGTCCCCCATCCCACCTTTTAATGACTCCTGTTTTATATCATTGATGTTTCAGATCTCCTTTACTATACCATGCAATGCCTGGAATATACAATTGCTAAACCACCCTTGCCTCATGACCACATCCAATTTTTGGTTAACACTTGCTTCTCTTAATCTTACCCCAGACACACCATTAATCCAGAACTGTCCTTTGCTTCCCTGGACCATCCTCAGAATCCGTCAATGGGAACGTACAACTTACAAATGATGATTCCCTTCCCCCTTTTGTCTGGATGCCTTCCCTCACTGCATGGAATCACTAAATCTGACTTTGGCCCTGGTGGTCTTTCCTGATCGGGCTTTCACTGATTGCCCTTAGAATGCTGGTTTTGGTTTTTGTCTCTTCTTGTTCACTCCATACTGTATATGAAGCTATACCTGGGAAACATTTTATCAAGATGTCATTGAGGTCTTCTACTTTATTATAATATGAAAATTTGAGGTCCCTATGTAGTTTTCAGTTTTTAAATAAACTACTTGATATGTTTTGTTTGGGGGCTTTAAAATGGTTTTATACATACATATAACCAGTGAAAGTGTCAACATAATGAATATATCTATCATCCCCCAATTTCCCTTGCCTCCCTTTGTCATTTCTCTCCTGTGCCTTCTGCTGGTCTTCAGGAAAACACTGACCTGCTTTCTACCACCATAGATGAGAAAATACAATCTACTATGTAACACCAGGAAGCAGATAGTGGTTACCTACTGACTGATATGGAAATCAAGATCCAGACACAGACTGACAAGCAGTATAGAGAAACTGATAGCAACAACTTTTAATTTTTGTTTTTAATTTTTATTTTTTTTCTATTTCTCCTTCTGTTTCCCTACATCGTTCATACCTTTCTAATAATCTAAAATCTCTCTAAGATTGGTTTCTGTAAAAAAAATAATGCAGGTCTAAATTTCAGTCCTTTCTAAAAATTTAGGAAGTTAAACTAAGTGTTGTGATATTTAAAAATTTCCTAACATTTGTTGAAAGTTGTGAAATAATACATATCACAGTGTTAGAGGTTGTGGGAAAAAATCCATCAGGTTGAACAATAGGTGGAGAGAACACAGTTGTTGATGAAGGAAGCCAGGCTCCAACCAAGAAGCCAAGAAATCTGAATGGCTGAAAGAGAATCAGAAGATGGGAATTGAGAATACAACTTTTTATATAGTACATAAGTAGCAGCAAAGAGAGTGGAGATCTATTTGAGGAGCCCTAATTTTTATGTCAGATAAAAAGTGATGGGGGCATGTGAGTGATGTGCTAATGTTACTCTATTTGGATGGAAGGAAGCAGCTTGCCTGTTTTTTCTAGCATCCTGTAACTTGTGTGATTTTGCTGCATGGGGGTCATGTAGCAGTGAATGATCAAGGGTGGTGAGTTTGGTTGGATCATGCAACCAAAAATTATAGGAAGTAAATTTTTAAAAAAAAAATATTTATTTATGGCTGTGTTGGGTCTTCGTTTCTGTGCGAGGGCTTTCTCTAGTTGCGGCGAGCGGCGGCCACTCTTCATCACGGTGCGCGGGCCTCTCACTATCGCGGCCTCTCTTGTTGAGGAGCACAGGCTCCAGACGTGCAGGCTCAGTAATTTGTGGCTCACGGGCCTAGTTGCTCCACAGCATGTGGGATTTTCCCAGACCAGGGCTCGAACCCGTGTCCCCTGCATTGGCAGGCAGACTCCCAACCACTGTGCCACCAGGGAAGCCCGGAAGTAAATTTTATTACTGCCTTGTTGGAGGAAACTTCAAATCCAACTTAGATAACTTAGTTTAGGATGTGAGAAGACTCCTGAATCAACAAAAAAGACGGGGAGTAGGAACTTCCAGTCTGGACAAGTCAGAGTAGGACACGTTTTCCTTGCTCCTCTCTACCAAGCACAACTACAAACCCTGGAAATAACATAAGAATTACTCAAAGCAGAACTCTGAAAGGCAGTGAAAAGGAAAAGTAGCAGGGTGCCTTAGCTCTCCCACTTAACTGAAGAACGAGACCCATCAGGTGTTTCCCACAACCTATGAACACAAGGTAGCCAAATAGGCTCATTCCTCCCCAGCTTGACCAGAGGCCCTCTGAAAGAACAAGGTGGCTCCCAGGCCCAGCAGGATCCGAGGGGAATGTATCTAGTGCTCCTAGAACAACGAGGAGCCAGTGAAACCTCCTTCCTCTCAACCAGGACTGAGACCCCTGTCCCCAACAGAACTAGCTGAGACACTAGGCAGGACCTGCAAGAGGGACCCTTACAACCAGCAGTGGTTCTAGGAAAATACACACACGTCACAAGGTAGTCTTCCTGCCTTCCAGAGGACACGGTCCAGGGCTTGTGGTTGCTTGTGGCCCCCATATGACGTGTTCACAGACATTAACAAGGGGACTTCCAAGGCACCAGATCTCGGGAGACCGAGAAACACTTGGACCTAGGAAAGTTCTCAACATGGGGAACCTGCTCTAGCACCTCATGCACCTGTGAGGCAGCTCCTCCTGCTGCTGCCACTGTGCTTCTCCTGTTCCTCTCCTCAGTGCTGGAGTGGCACTCTATCTTTGGGAACTAGCAGAACCCCAAAAGTAAAGCACAAACAAGCCCAGCCCTGCAGAAGGTAAAGCGGCAGGTTGGGGCAGGAGTGGCCTATTTATAGTTGCTATATTCAAATGAGGACTCCTGAAAGCCCCGTTCTGATTGGACGAGAAGAAAGTATCCACTCTGATTGGATAGTCCTCCTACAGGGCATCAACCAATCATAAACCAAAAGGTTGAGGCGGCTCTACCAAGAGTGCTTTAAAAAGATGTTCCCTACAGCAGGTGCATCTTTATAGAGTTCATTTTTATGGGGTTTTCTATTCTTTTTTTTAAAAATTATGACCGAAGCCAATTCATAAAAATACAAACATGCAGAAAAAATAGCAAAATATTGAAAGTTTTAACCTTATGAGATGCATTTTGTGTCTTTTTTCTTGTATTTCATTAATTTCCTTTCTCTCCTTCCCTCCCTCCCTTCCTTCCCCTACCTCCCCTGCCCCCTTGCCCTCTTTCTTTCATTTATACACTGTATCTAGCCTCAGGTTCTTCCTGAGCTGAAGTTTAGACAAATCACAGGGATGCTTGGAGGAACCAATCAGAGCAACCCGCCCGAAGATGTCCACAGGCTCAGCCAACAAGGGTTCCCCCTTTCCCCTTGACACTGCAATTGGGCCAAAGAACATGTGCGATTCCAAACTGAACAAAGAGGACTTTCACTGTTTCAAAACTGTAGATTGAGAAGAAAAGTGATTGTGGATTGCTTGGGTGGTTTATGAAGAGTTAAGAATGTGTATCTAGAGCTACCAGTGGACGAGATCCCTGTCTCTCAAAGCAAATTAAGAAAATAATGGGGGTGAATAGAAACAAGAAAATTTGCCATACTGTAAACCGGAGGTTCAGGAGAAAGAGAAACTGAAGAAGGCATGTGGATTCCGGGTTTAAGCTCTCAGGTGCCTTCCATATCAGCAGCTCTGTTTCCTTTTCCGTGTGCTAAATCAGCAAGTCTGAATCGTGCACCAGGAAGACGGCTAGACAGGTGGTTGACCTCAGGAAGGCAGACCACAGGTGCCAGGTCCCCAATTATAGGGAGTCTGTGTCTTCACGGGAGGATTCTTTATGTGAGAAAAAAATGGACGAAATTTGAAGACACAATGAAAAGGAACTAATTAAATAAATTTCAGTATAGAGTGTGTTAAAAGACAAACTGAGGTATGTTAAAGTTTTCAAGCGTTTTTTTGAGAATACATCCACCCCAATTGGGCTGTGCTAAACTGGAAGTGGTTGGAGCAGTCTACCAACAAAAACTAGGGGGGAAGGGTTTTTTATATAGAAGATTTGGAAGCAAAGTGTTGTGACTTTGTTAAATTAACATTTGTTAATGTTAGAGCCCCCAGGGTGTCAGCTGGCCAGCCAGGGTTCCAGAAAACACCACTAGGGAACTGAAATAGTGAAGCTTATTACTCACAGGTCCTGGTGGAAATACGTGGCTCACCTTGAGGATACATGCAGGGAGGTTAAGGAAGGGTGCAGGCAGGGAGAGCATGGCAGCACCTGGGGCCCATGCCTTTATTAGGGTCCACGGGTGGAATGCTTTGAGGTTCCAGGGCTAAGAGTGGTCAATTTCAAACCAAAAGTGTGGGGTTTTGGTAAGCATCTTGGGAACATTTTCATGAGAGTTAAATATTCCATGTACGTTTTGTTCCAATTTCTGCTCAGCCAAATGAAGAGTCATCTTGTTTCTATAAATTACTGTTTCCCTCCATTCTCCAACAGGTTGTGCCTTCTTCTTCTCATTAATCTGGGGATTCTTTGTTACATGAAAAGTGTACGTAAATCATCAAGTCCTAGAGTACAATTTTCTGCTTCTTGAGATTTTTCAAATCTGAGGTTTTCACTGTCTAAGGGACTCTCATTACATATATGGCTTTCTCTCTCCCTCATTATAGCTTTGCTATGCCATGTCCAATGGGCAGAAAACTTTAATTAGATGCTGAAAGCTCTGTTCTTCTGTGAAACCTGAATATTATTTTCATCTGGACTTTTTATCAGTTACCCTTAAAATTGAATGTCTTTTCTTCCTCCCTTGTGTTTGTTTTCACAATAAATGGGTTGCAAATATCTAGTTTATTTCACATTTTCCCTACCAAACCTAGTCTTTGGCCATTTATACATCATTAAATATATTCATTCATTGTCACTTTTGATTCTCCAGGTAAATATTAGACCTAAAATGTTATATCATGTGAAATATCTGTTGATTGTAGAGCTCAAGAGTTTCAAGCATAAAACACTATCTAACTGGGTTTTATATGATGTTTTAAGATATTTGTACAGTATTTTATTACGTGTGATAATGATATTTTCATTAATTCTTCTCTTCATCCACAAGATACTAAAGGTACTAAAGTACTAAATTTCCTACAAACAAAAGCATCTTATATTTAATATGCCACCAGGATAATCAGAGTTGATAGTTGAAAACGAAAAACAGAATAATGAGAATCGCTGAAGCCTTGCAATGGGTACTTTTGACAGGGTTAATTATGTAATTATCCTTATCATTGTTAAGATTTAAAATTTTCCATGATAACTTTAAATAAAGAATTTAAGAAATTTTGTAGTCTAGTGACATGAGCAAGAAACCAGAATATGAATCAATAGAAAATCTTTTTCCCCACAGGCACACCAAGTCAACAATACACAAATCAATTTACTTTATAAAAAATCCAGAAAATAGTTAAGAGGCTTTTGCATCTTGGGTGAGTGTGAAACCAGTCACATCAATGCCAATAAGGAAAAAGGAAACGCCCTCTCCTGACGAGCTCTACCCCCATACTAAAGACTGAATGTGTCTCTCCCACAAATTCATATGTTGAAGCCTAATTCCCAATGTGTTGGTATTTGCCATGGTGGGTTTGGACGATAATTAGATCATAAGGGTTGAGCCCTCATGACTAGGATAAAAGAGGCCCCAGAGAAACCCTTTACCCCTTCTACCATATGAAGACACTGCAAAAAGACAGCCATCCATGAACCAAGAAGTGAGTGCTCATCAGACACCAAGTCACCTGATGCCTTTATCTTGTACTTTTCAACCTTTAGAACCGTGAGAACTAAATTTCTGTTGCTTATAAGCCACCTAGTCCATGGTATTTTGTCACAGCAGCCGGAACAGTCTAAGATGTCCTGGTGTAGCACCACTTGACCCTGAGAAAACCCTCAGTTCCCAAATTCTCCCTGGGAGGGAAAGAGTGGGACTACTTGTACAAATTTCCAAAATTTCCCATGGCTGCCCAAGGAACTGGATTCTCTTTTACGTATCTCAGAGTGCTGATGGAACTCATCATACCATAGATGACTGGGGACTGCTAAGAAAAAAGACAGTGGTTTGGACTAGGAAGGATGAGAGTTTTCCAAAATCTCTGGTAAGGATGATTGTTGAGGGACTTCTCCTGTATGAGGGCATTTTGTGAAGACTGGAAGAGGCGACTGTTTTGTCTAATGCACATATCCTGAGTTAAGGACACACTGAGTTAAGGACACACTGAGGACACACATTGCAGGACACACTGAGTTAAGGAAAATGAAGAGGCAAGAAAACATGTTCTAAACAAAGGAATAAGATAAATCTCCAGGAACCAATTCTAATGAAGCAAACATATATGATTTACATGACAGAGAAATTAAAGTAATTTCCGTAAAGATGTTCAGTGTTGTCAGGAAAACAATGCATGAACAACATGAGAATTTCAATAAAGAGATAGCAAATATATACTATAAATGTACCAAACAGAAACCATGAAGCTGAAGAATACAATAACTGAACTGAAAAATAGAATAGAGGGGTAAAGGGGTTCAAGAGTAGACTAAATCAAGCAGATAAAATGATCAGGGAACTGGAAGAGAGGTTGATGGGATTGTCTTGTCAGAGGAGCAAAAAGAATGAAAAAGTGTGAAAAAAGCTTAAGTGACTTTGATTCCAAAAAACCAGACATTATGAGGGTCCCAGAAAAAAACAAAAAGAGAAAAGGGCAGCAAGCATACTTAAAGAAGTCATGGCCAAAAATTGGCAAAGGGAATAGACATCCAGATCCAGGATTCCCAACAGGTTCTAATAAGATAAACACAAGGAAATCTACAAAGATGCATTATAATCAAATCTTCAGAAGTTCAAGACAGACAATTTGGGAAGCACAAGAGAAAAGGGATATGTCACGTACAAGGGAGTCCCCATAAGAATATTGGTGGATTTCTTAGCAGAAACATTGCAGGCCAGAAAGAAGCGGGATGAAATATTCAAAATACTGAAAGAAAAAAAATGGCTAACCAGAAATACTACACCCAGAAAAAATTGAATTTGCTTTCTCTTTCATTTTTGTGTTGCTACTATATGTTTTTGCTTTGGGATTACCATGAAACTTACATGTAGCAACATATATTTACAGTTTTTTATATTAACATTATTTCCCATAACATATTCCCTTCATTTTTTTCCTATGGATTCAAGTTATAGTCTAGAGCAATTTTCTGAGCCCCGAAAAGCTTTGTTCCCATCCACCTCTTTTTGCATTTGTTGGGAAATACATTGCATTTCTATACTTATAGGGCCAACAATGCAATTACATACACATTTTATACAGTGGATTTAAAAATTAATTAAAATAAGAAAGGACAAAAATATGCATTCATATTGTCTTTTATAATTACAAAATTACCTTTACTGGTACTTTGTCTTTTTTTGTGCATTCTATCTGGGGTCACTGGCTTTCAGACTGAAGAACTTTCTTTAGTATGTAAGATAGCTAACAACAAATTGGCTCAGTTTTTGTTTATCTGGAACGTCTTTGCCTTTATTTTTCATAGTTTTCAGGGTACAGGATTCTTGGTTGAAAGTTTTTTCCTTAGTATTACACAAAACTTTAAGAAGAAGAAGCTAAAAAGCTTCTAAGATGGCAACAATTCCAGACCTAAAAAATCCATGTGAGTTGAACAAAAAAGTCATAGTGATGGTGGCTAATGACAGATGGACCTAGGTTGTTGATGGCAGGAATAAGTATAATTTTAGACTGTAGAAGCCTGTGGGGTAGGCGTTCCTGACTGAAGCCAAATGACGAACTTGTTTATTAGAGAAGCAAAAATGATTTGTGAGAAATAGACCGGGTTGAATTCAAACAGGCTGAGAACTGGTGCCCTGTGCTAGTATTCATAATTTCAGAGGAATGAAAGTCACCAAATTAGTATAAAATGAAGCTTGATTAAGAAAGAGGGCCAAAAATGTAGCAAGGTTAGTTACAACAAGGATGGTGCTACAGAAAAAGTATTACCTGTTGCTAAAGGGTGGTGCCCTGATATTGAGCATGTGAAATAAAACAGCCCTGTGAGTACAAGCAGCAGAGTAGACTGAGACAGAACACACCACCAGGAGAACCTGACACTTCACAGCAAAGCAAGATATCTGAGGACAGACATTTTACATCCCAAACTTCAGTGCTTTTAGAATGGCAGTGTCCTTTCCATCCTCTCTGAATGCACCTGGAAAAGTACGTGGGGGAGTGAAAAGCATCCTGCCTTCTTCTCCCCTTCGCAGGTGCTCTTGCTGAGGGCTGTGTTCTCTGGAGGACAAATTCTTCACCTCGTAGGTCAGGCTGAGAGGACATTTTCCTAATTCTCACAAAGGAGCTTCTAGTTTAGTTATGACCTAAAATAGAGACCAATGGAGAATACTGGTGAAGACCAGCAGAAATCACTTGAACCCGTAGAGGTATGTTGGGGGCTCTGACATAAGTGTTCTACTTGTTTTGAATTTAGAGCTACTGTTAGGCTTCTTTTGTGTTGACAAGAACTGAGACACTACAATACATTAGGGCAAGGTGACCTAGGAAAATGAGCTCACACAGGGAAACATTTGGAACCCAGCTGCTTCTTTTCTGTGGTTTTCCAGCAATGAGGTACGTTCAGTTTTCCCTTTGGTGGCTTCCATGTCTAACAATCCCAAGATCAGGGCTTTCTAGCTTCTACAGGTGACATGACAGTTATGAGCCTGTGGGGAGATGAACTGAAGACTTCCCTTCCTAATAATCAGACCTTGGGTGCCTCTTCTCACACATGGACTCACTCCAAAGACTCTGCTTGGTGTCTTTTTCTCAGGTTTATTTACCGAGAGAGCTCAAGACTCAGGTGAGTGGTGGGATGAGACAGGATTTACCAAATGAAGTGTCAGAAGAATTCTCTTCTCGTAATTTCAGTCTCATATCTTAGTTAATCATAAATAAATATAATGGATTTTTTCCAGATGAAAAGATCAATTTCATGAATCTTATCAGGCATTAAATTTATAGATTTTTGAAAGTAGCTTTACAATTTTGTGACATTGTGTTTTAATTGGAACTGCATTTGAATTTTCAAAATATTTCTAATTTTTCTCAATTTTACTTACTGTATGTACTTAGGTGAATTTTTACCTTTGAAATATAAGTTATCTAGACAAATTCAGAATGATTTAGTCACATGTCTTTGTTCTTTTGTTTGTAGATACTTTAGTCTACTTATAATATTTACAACTTTTAAAAATCATGATGTCATAAAACGAGATGTTACTGTCTGAAAAAAAAAAAACCACTGCCTGATAGGACTTTTAGGGTTTACCAAATTTGTCTTGATTTGTGATCAAGACCTTCCAGTGTTTTCCTGTCTCTTTTGCAGTGATACTCTCCCTTTCTATGATTTTCCCTAAGAGAGCTGAGAATTAATATCTTAAAATTATAAATATCTTTGTGCTTCCAAGTGTACCTGACACTAAGCTCAATTGCCACGCAATAGCAGTTGCATTTTGCTTATTCAGTGGCATCTGATATTTATCTTATGAATTTTTTGGAATTTGACTCTTCATAAAGGTCTTATGTACTAATCATGGTGAGAAAGGGATTTTCCATTAATGGCATTACCAGCTTTGTTTTTCATGTTACTAATTATTGCCATTGAACCAAACTGAACCTCCCTTCTCTTGTCACCTGAAATTCTCATGATCGCTTTAACCTGTCGATGTCCAGTCATAGATCTTTTAAAAACATTCATAGATTATGGGAAGTCTGATGAGGAAAATGACACTTTCACTAACGTAATACTAGTAAAACAATAGCAGAATGTTATTTTATCATATAGAATACATACTTAAATACACCAGAGTAAGTATGAGGATCTTATATAAATATATATATCATTTATTAAATAAAATACTCTAACAATTTCACATTATTATAAAAATAAGGAAAATATTTTATTAAACTTCACTTTCTTCAAAAGAATACATTCATCTTGTGCAAGGTAGCACTTGGCTTCTTGTGAAAGCCTTCTTCATTTCATTACGCTCCTCTTTAATCCAAATGTCTGATCTAGGCTCAGATTTACGGTCAAGCTTTTGTTCCTTGTCCATTCAATACCATTCTTTCCCCCAGCAATATCTATGATTATGTGTATAATTTGGGGCTCATAATATTGAGATTAGCCTAAGGTTAAAGCCAATATAATGAGAATGGACTTGATCTGGGTTATCTGTTTACTGAGAGTGGTCATGTGCTTCACCCTTAGCCCTAGCAACACTGGTTGCCACTTCTCATAGTGAGTGCTCAGATGTGCATTCAGAGTTTTAAGTTTTTAATGTGTCAGATAGGACCCAATATGCTCCTTTGCACTTTGATGAATCTCTGAGTTCTATGGATATTTCTGCTATTTCCCTTCTCTCAAGTCAGCACCATATTATTGCATGGTCCATGGTTCTTCCATGTTGGAATTTCCAGATTCATCATATAAATACACAAAACAGAAAGTGAAATTTAAAATTCAGATAGGGAGTTCCCTTGTGGTCTAGCGGTTAGGATTCAGTGCTTTCACTGCTGTGCCCTGGGTTCAATCCCTGGTCAGGGAACTGAGATCCCACAAGCTGCATGGTGTGGCAAAAACAAAAAACAAAAAACAAAAAAACCCAGATACATATCAAATGACATTCTTTTTTGATGCAGAAGTATGTTACTGGCAACTAATCAGTTAATTTTTCAGTTCTTAGAGTTGAGATAAATTTTCAAAATATCTAGTAAGATTAATTATACTTTAGTAGTCAACCCAAATCCATGAGAACCATGTAACTTTCCTATCCAGGCTGAACACCACTTTCTTCAAGAGCCTCATTGGAGAAAGATGCCATTTAATGATCAACTCATTTTTAGGACATGATAGTCATTTGTTGAGTGAGAGATATAAATTAGAGGAGGTGAGCTGGATATCTAATGGGATGAGAATAGAAAGTATTAAAATTATTGTGTATATTATCTAATTATTTTAATTTTCTCTTTTAGTATAAGGTTCTGATACATGTGGTATATTAATAAAATATTCATATATGTATCTAAATAATTATACATTAATATAATGCTAGTCCATGCTTAAATATTCTTTTACTATTAGTGAACTGTGATCCTTAAAAGGTGGGGACTATTGGGCTTCCCTGCTGGCGCAGTGGTTGAGAGTCTGCCTGCCAATGCAGGGGACACGGGTTCGAGCCCTGGTCTGGGAAGATCCCACGTGCCGCGGAGCAACTGGTCCCGTGAGCCACAACTACTGAGCCTGCGCGTCTGGAGCCTGTGCTCCGCAACAAGAGAGGCCGCGATAGTGAGAGGCCTGTGCACCGCGATGAAGAGTGGCCCCCGCTTGCCGCAACTAGAGAAAGCCCTCGCACAGAAACGAAGACCCGACACAGCCAAAAATAAATAAATACATACATACATACATACATACATAAATATAAATTAAAAAAAAAAAAAGAAGGCCAACTCTTAAAAAAAAAAAGTAGTAGTGAGGCTCTCTCCTTGGCAGCCCCAATTTAAAACAAAAACAAACAAAAAAAAACCTTGTTTAACCAACTAGTCTAATATTCAACAGCATCTTTTCTTCCCATATGTGATTTTTGAAACAAAAATTGTGTATATTTAAGGCGTACAACATTATGATTTTATATACATATGCATATTGAAATGATTACCACAAAAAGCTAATTAACATTATCTATCTCCTCACACGGTTACCATTGTGTGTGTATATGTGCATGTGTGTGTGTGTGCGTGTGTGTGATGAGAGCACCTCAAATCTACTCTCTTAGAAAATTTCCAGCATTCAATACAGTATTATTAATTATAGTTATCATGCTGTACATTAGATCTCTAGACTTATTCATCCTATATAACTGCAAATTTGTAGACTTTGACCAACATCACCTCATTTCTCCCACCTCCCTGCCCCTGGTAACCACTGTTCTACTCTCTGCTTCCACATATTCAACTTTTTAGATTCCATATATAAGTGAGATCATGTAGTATTTTTTGTTCTGTGTCCGGCTGATTTCATATTATAGATATAGATATAGATAGATATTATTCAGCCTTAAAAAGGAAGGTCCTTCCATTTGTGACAACATTGATAAATCTGGAGGGCATTATGCTAAGTGAAATAAGCCAGACAGAGAAAGAAAAATACTGTATGATCGCACTTATATGTGGAATATAAAAACATTGTATATATATGAATATATATATAAACATATACAAACCTTCTTGACTACCAGACCTCTACATAACAGTGGACATTCTTTCACAGAGATCAGGGAATTTCCCACCAGTGCAAGTATCCTGGTAGATGCAGACCCAATTTGCAGTGTGGTAAAAGAAGTCAGAATTGTTTAGATGGTGCCTGAAACCTCATCCAATAAAGTTACTTTTTATATTAGAAGTATACACTTAGTATCATTTACTCATGTGTATTTGGAGTTAGTTAGGAATATCTAATTCTTAAAAATGCAAAGTAAAATTTTGGTATTCCCAGAATTAACAGATGTACTTCTTGTTAAAATTCAAACAGTAGATAAAAAACATGGTCTTAACTACCTTTTTAATAAGTGTAAGGTATTTAGGGTTGTTAAAAAGAGGCACGTTAGGAGGCTTGGTAGAAGCCTTACTGGATACTGTGATATACAGGTAATCTGAGGTGGCTGTATTCCTTTTCTCACTTGTACACCCATGGCACTCTACCCCACCTTTAGAGAAAACATATTTTCCCTTAAATTAGAGATTTTTGTACAGGTGACATATCTTAATTATACATAAACAGTACTGAAAATTTTAGTTCAAAGATATATGTATCCAAAATTTGATATGGAGGCTAAACTTGGAATTGAGGGATAGGCTTTAAAGAAAGCACAGACTCCCTGAAATTTTATACACCATTTGAAATGTGTGTGAGCACATACATAGATTTTTATGTCTTTATATTTGATTCAGAAAAGGGGCTTTTGTTTAATCCTTAAGTGTGGCTTAGTTTGTAAGTGCCTGGTAATGGTAGTTGTGCATAGTTCTTACCAGGACAAGGTCCTGCACATAGTACATATCAGTAAGTGGTGGTCAGAAGAGGTTTGCAAAATTGGGTTTGCTCTGATTTTTTTTTTCACACAATAAATCAATGTGCCTGGGGTCTCAGTATTTCTGAACTGGCTCTTCAAGTTATTATCATTTCTCCTTACCCTAAATTTACTTACTATTTCCTTCCCCATTCCTCCATCAAAGTACTAAAATGGAAATGGAAAGAAGAGGATATATGTCCATCATATTCAGATTTTAAATGGAAAATGTGGCTTCTGGTGAGACAAAGGTTAAAAATGGATTCTCTGATGGAGACAGTGATGGAAGTTTAGAAAAGGTTGAGTCAATAACCTGAGATATTAAGACTAACTTCCAAGGAAGAAAACCCACATCTCTGATAGTTACATGTGTTTTCCTTCAAACTGACATGGTTGCAAGGTTGGAATGAGTGATGACATCAGAGACTTCCAATAATCCTGATTGGACTATTCAAACTCAGTGGGTTCCAGGCAATGGATGTGGGTAACAGCTTCTTTTCAGAGCTCCTCATTACTTATTATCTTTCCCAGACTGGAAGAGACATAACAGCCTTCAGCACAGCCATTATACAGAATCAGTTTGGAGCAATCAGAGATCAAGTGTGAACAGGGCTGGGCTTTGCAGGGGAACAAACATTCTGGGGGAAATCATGGCTGAATATCTTCTTTTAGCCCAGTTTGTGAATAAGAGCTCCCAGCCAAGCTCCTCAGGATGTGCCTTGGAAGGGACGGTGAAGGAAGAAAGCCCAAGATCTTCAGGTGAGGAGACTGCAATGTGTAGATGTTTAGGTGGGGTTCCTAGTTTTTAAAAAACCGTTAGGGAGTTAGGAAAGAGTGTCTGAGTCAGTGTGTGAAAAAGAGGAGGGTGTCAGCATTCAGGACATTGGGAGAAAAAGGTATAAGAGCTGGAAAGGATAAAAAACTCAATGGAAAGATAGTCTGGGCAACAAGGAGGGAGGGTTCAGTACCTGAGATCCACAAGAGAGGGAAAGGAGATGAGGGGAATCGTGTAGGAGTGTCCTTTTCTTTCCCCGGTGGTGAAAATTAATTATAGGACTTCCCTGGTGTCGCAGTGGTTAAGAATCCACCTGCCAATGCAGGGGACACGGGTTCGAGCCCTGGTCCGGGAAGATCCCACATGCCACGGCGCAACTAAGCCCGTGCACCACAACTACTGAGCCTGTGCTCTAGAGCCCGCAAGCCACAACTGCTGAGCCCACGTGCCACAACTACTGAAGCCCACATGCCTAGAGCCAGTGCTCCACAACAAGAGAAGCCACCGCAATGAGAAGCCCGCTCACTACAACGAAGAGTAGCCCACGTTCGCTGCAACTAGAGAAAGCCCGCACACAGCAGTGAAGACCCAATGCAGCCAAAAATAAATTAAAAAGTAAATAAATAGAAAAATATTTTTAAAAAGAAAATTAATTATAATTAGGAAGATTTTTGAGGATATGGAGATGTAATAATACCAAGATAATGGAAGCGGGCATATATAAACAAAGGAGAAAGAAAGAGAAGGGCAAGGCCTAGAGTCTATAAAGACAGAGGGGATCGTTGTAGGGAGGTTTGGAGAGGGCCTAGGTGTGGGATCAACGGCTGAATCTCAAAGAAAATGATTTATTTTCTAATCTTATTCCATTACATAATCCTCTGGATAGATTCCAGCCCCTTGTCTGAGACCTGCAGCCAGAAGAAGGACGTGACAGTAGCTGTCGTGAAAGAAGTAGCCTTAGAGTCTAAGGACAGCTGGGTCACAGAGAATGTGAGTGGTCTCACAATGCAGGTGAAGAGACAGTGGGAGTCGGCCGTGGAACCTGAGCACCATGAGGTCTTCAACAGGCTGCTCGGTAGGAAGAGGCCCCAGACATCATCCTACAATTTTATTCTTTCTAAAATGAAGAAATTTCCAATAACTATACTTTATCAGTAAGAAATAAGATTTTGTTTTAGGTGGTGAGCTCTCCATTACTGGGAATGTGTAAGTGGTGACAATCTATTATTGATCATTTGTTAAGGACATTTTGAAAATGACACAGCATGAGAATAGGTTGGTGAAATCTCTCCATTTGAGATGAGAACACTTGGGGTTAAGTGTAGCTTCTACTATGTATTTTTCCTTTCTTAAATTTCTGAATCTAAATATTTTTATCTGTACAATGAAGGCCATAACACCCAGTCCAGTGATGTGAATATTACATGAGGAAAGGAATGTGAATTTACATTTTTAATCTCTGAAATGACACATTCATGTCTAATGAGTGGCTACAGATGTTTATTTTAAGGTCTTAGTAATGCAGATATTCTACAGAAACGCAACTCTACATATATTCACTCCTCCTGGGAGCCCCACAATGACAGTCATACTTGATTGCACAGTGAATGTTCTTACTCCTTTTCCCCTCATGCTAACCCTTGGCCACAACCATCGTACTTCTCTGGGGAGATTTGGTGAGGGCTCCAATGTCAAACTAATATACCCTCTTTTTTGCAGAGGATACTGTTGTTCAAAGATTCCTGGCTTGGGATAAAAAGCTGAGGGTGTCTGACAAGGTAACATTATCCATCAAAGTCTACTAATGCCCAAATCTGTGGGATTGTACTTTAAAAAAAAATCTATACCTTTCCTTTTCTCAATCTTTGCTGATCTCTTCTCTGGTGTCTAGAAAACGCCTGGCTCCTTCAGTACCTGGCAACGCCCCCCCCCCCCCCAACCATTTCTTGTTATTTCCTTTCCATGTGGCACATAGACCCCTGCCCTTGCAGTGACCTCTGGGGCCTTGAGTACTAGGCCATGGATACTGCCACCTACATTCCTAGGATCACCGATCTATGCAGACCATTGAGACACCTTTCTGCTCCAGATAAGCAAAGCTCCTCCCAATCTCTGCCATCCTAAGCTCCCTCCCTCAAACAGTCAGATCTTGTCATCTTCACAGCATTGTGCCTTTCCCTTTCCATGTTTTCTGTAATTTGTGACTGACCCTTTGGCACCATTTCTGCTGACCCTTCCCCATTAAGCACCTTCAACCCACAGTTGATACTCTCTCCTCTATGTGCTGCAACTCCGCTCTTTTGTCTCTAGTTCCCTATTCCAGTGTTCTTCCACTTCCACATTTGAGCCCCCCTTTATTGTTTTTTTATCTCCCTATTAGTATCTTCTGTCCATGGTAATTGCTTATTTTAGCCGGGCTGGCCTCTTCTCCTGGCAGTACCAGCGGATTCATTTCTTCCTAGCTCTGTGAGTATTTTTCTTTATCCCATTACCCAACCTTCAATTCCTTAAGTGTGTGGGAGTGGCAGAAGAGGGTCTCTCACTTTTCCTCTTTATTTTAGAACTATTTGTAGTGTTTTCCCTGTGGTAGAAAACAATAAGGAATATTTGAGTTTGGGGATTAAGATATAGTTTTGTTTTCACTTTTTATTGTTCACCATAAACAAAACTTAATACCAGTTTAAAAATGAAACAAGATGAAATTAACAAAATATAAAACTCTTCCAAGTGGAGAAAAAAATTATTGTTACCACCATGCCCTATGTGAATAGTGTTGAAATCATAGTCATTTCTGATTCCCATGTCAGTTTCAAATCTATTCCTCTTCTTCTTCTAGGTATTGTGGTGTATGCCACTTGCCAGATCCTCTTTATATCATGCCAACCTACTGCAGGTCTCTCAGCTCATATTCCTTACTGTAGACATCTCCACATTAAAGCCTAAAACACAGATCAAAGTCATAGCCCTCCTAAAAATTCACATTGGCTCCCAATTTCCTTCTTAATCAAGTCCAGAATTCTCAGTTTAATTCAACACTGAAAATTTTGTTCTCAGTGAACAAAATTTTTACAATCTCAGTGAACACAGTTTGATATCCAGACATCTCATTTATTTGTTTTAAAGAAGTTATTTACTCCTCCTTGCAAATGCCCTCTAGTTTCTTCCCTCTAGTTTATATTACATGTGCTGTCTGATTATTCAGGCATATCTAATTGAATAAAATATTTTTTTATCCTTAAAGCCAGTTTAAACTTCAGCTGTTTCATAATGCTGTCCCTGAACTTAATAGTCAGATAAGACCTGACCTTCTGCGTCTCAGTGGCATTTATTTGAATGCTATTATCATATACTATTTTGAGTGTTAGTTATTTATCACCCCCATTCTTTTTATACAACCCCATTAGACTAGATACTGCTTAAAGACAGGGTCTTATAAAATCACCAGATCCTGTAGAGTGATAAACACACTACTTTTTATTTTTCAATTGCTTGAATAAGATAGACTGAGTCTATAAATTTTCATTCATTGATTCATTCAATTGACAAAAGTTTATTAAGTAACTCCAGTGTGCCAAAGACTATGAGGGAACAGGAAGAGGTATGAAGAAGGGAATTAAGAAATGCTCATTGATTAACGTACCCATGTAAGCAAGGTGCTACGTTCGGTATTTGGTGGGAGAGGGATGACACACAAATAAAGTAGTCAGTTCCTTGAGAATCTTACAACATCATGTGGAGAAAGTTATTTACAAATACAAATAGGAGTGAAAGAGGGAGAAAATTTTGAGGGAAAATTGAGATGTAAATTGTATTGCTTAATGTTAGCTGAATATAGTTTCCAGGTTCCCAGTGTGATCTTTGTCATCCAGGTATGAAAAAGGTGAATCTGTTGGTTTCTTTCAGCAGTAATCTTCCTAGCTGATGGTGTGCACTCTGATAATTAATAAGCTGATTATGGTCATGTGCTGAAGATGGTCAGCCTGTAGCATTGTCTAGTAAGATGACCTTAAACAGAGGTTCTTCTCGTTCTGTTTCTGATAAGAAACCTGCTTTCTTTCCCCAGTTACTTGGCCAATGACATGGAGGAGGACAACCAGGCCCCTAAGCAAGCTATATTTTCCTTCCTCTATGGGAAGAGCCGTGTCCAGCTTCCCATGTTCCACAAGCTGCGATTCCAGTTAATTCGCTCTATGCGCTGGAAGACTTGGGTTTCTCGAGACGAGTGTGAGGAGGTAGGGTTGTAAGGCTTTGTAGAGTGGATGGACTGGATGGGGAGAGAGGGGAGCATAGGAGATTGAGGACTGGAAGGAAGGCACTGGTGGTCTGTGTTCTTCCAGAGGGTTCTCATCCTAGCCATTGGATGTTTTCTTTCCAGATCCAGACTTATGATCCGCAACACTGGGCATGGGGGCGAGATCGCACTCTCATTCCCTAGAACTCCCAAAGACCACAGAGGCCTGAGGTCAAGCTACAGTAGTCCTTCAATCTGAACCTGTGAACATCACAAGAAAAATATCAGATTAAGATATAAGCAATCCTCTTAGAAGAGGAGGTGGAGAAAATTAGTAGTGAAGGAACTTATTATATTGTAGTTGATCAGGTTATACAGAGGACTATTTTTCTTGTAAGGAAAATATTTTATATCATACATTGTCAACAATATTTTGTTATAACCCCAGCATGTTATAATCCCAAAGTGAGATAATACTGACTCAAAAGAGCACTAAGGGAATAACAAATAGAGTAGCAAGAAGAAGAAAATGAACACATAATAATAGAAATACCATACCTCAGTCAAATGAAGAAAAACTGTCTCAATAGACGATGTTTCTGCAAACAGCAGAGAAATGGAAATACATGGGAAAAGGTAGAGGTTGTTGTCTTTTAAAGCTTTTTATTTTAGAATAGTTTTAGATTTACAGAAAATTTCCAAAATTAATATAGACAATTCCTATATATTCTTTACCCGGTTTTCCATTGTGTTCGCATCTGATTTTTCTTTGGTATACTTGTCACAGCTAAGAAACCAACAATAGTATATTATCAGCAACTAAACTCCAGACTTTACTCAGACTTAACTAGTTTCTTCCCTCCCTTCCTATAATGTCACTTTTCTGTTTGAGGATCCTATCCAGGAAAGCTCTTTACACCTACTGTTAATGTCACCTTAGTCTCCATTGGTCTGTGACAGTTTTTTTGCACCTTCCTTGACAGTTTTAAGGAGTAATGATCACATATTTTTAAGCAGATTGAGGCAACTGAAAAACATAAAATTTTTGTATTGAGATATAACCGACATATAATATTACATTAAGATGTATAACATAATGATTCGGTGTTTGTATATGTTGCAAAATGACCACCACCAAAAGTCTAGTAAACATCCATTACCATATATATTTACAGAATTTTATTTTCTTTTGATGAGAATTTTTAAGATTTACTCTCTTAGCAATGTTCAAATATGCAATACAGTATTATTAACTATAGTAGCCATACTGTGCATTACATCGCAATTCTTATTCATTTATTACTGAAATTACCTTTTGACTCCCTTCAACCATTTTGCCCACCTCCCACCCCCCACCTCTAGCAAGCATCAATCTTTCCTGTATCTATGAGCTTGAATTTTTTAATAATCCATATGTAAGTGATATGGTAAATGATATCTCTGCATAACTTATTTCACTTAGCATAATGTGATCAAGTTCCATCCATGTTGTGGGCAAATGGCAAGATTTCATTCATTCATCTCTGAACAATATTCCATTGCATATATGTACCACATTTTCTTTACCCATTTATCAATTGATGAGCACTTGGGTTGTTCCCATATCTTGGCTATTAAAAATAATGTTGCAATAAACATGGAGGTGTGTATATCTTTTCAAATTAGTGTTTTTGTTTTCCTAGGATAAATACCTAGAAGTGGGATTGTTGGGTTATATGACTATGTGATGTTGTGTTTTAAATTTTTTGAAAAACCTCCATACTGATTTCCATATTTGCTTCACCAATTTACATTCCCACCAGCAGTGCACAGGGTTCCCTTTTATCCTTATCCTCATCAACACTTGACATTTCTTGTCATTTTTGATAATAACCATTCTTACGGGTGTCAGGTGATATCTAACCATAGTTTTGATTTGCATTTCCCTGAAGATTAGTGATGATAGGCATTTCTTCATGTAGGTTTTGTATTGATTCTTCTTTGAATGTTTGGTAGAAGAGTGAAGCTGTCTGGTCCTGGACTTTTGTTTGTTAGGAGGGAGGTGTTTGATTATTGATTCACTCTCCTTAAGGTAATTGGTCTGTTTAGATCTTCCATTACTTCATGATTGTTTTGGAGGGTTGTATGTTTCTAGGAATTTGTCCATTTCTTTTAGGTTGTCCAGTGTGTTGGCATGGATTTGTTATAGCAGTTTATTTAATGATCTTTTGTATTTCTGTGGTATCAGCTGTAACATTTCTTCTTTTCATTTCTGATTTTATTTATTTGAATTCTTTCCATATTATAAAAAATTAGTGAGTCAGCTAAAGATTTCTCATTTGAAAAATCTTTTCAAATAACAAAATCCTGTTTTTGACTTTTCTATTGTATTTTTAGTCTTTATTTCATTTATTTATGCATTCATTTTTTTCTTTCTACTAAGTTTGGGATTTGTTTGTTCTTTTTCTAGTTCTTTGTAGTGTATTTTTTAGGTTTTTTTGAGATTTTTTCTGTTTCTTGAGGTAGGCATTTATCTCTATAAACTTTCCTCTTAGAAGTATTTTTGCTATATCCCATACTTTAAAAAAAATTGCAGTATAGTCTATTTACAATATTAGTGTACAAAATAGTGTACAACATAGTGATTCAATATTTTTATAGATTATATTAAAGTTATCATAAAATAATGGTTATATTTTCCTTTGCTATACAATATATCCTTGTTGCTTATTTATTTTATACATAGTGGTTTGTGTCTCTTAATCCCATACCCCTATCTTGCCCCTTTCCCTTCCCTCTCTCCACTGGTAACCACTAGTTTGTTCTCCATTTCAACCCATGCATTTTAGTATGTTGTATTTCTGTTTTCATTTGTCTCCAGGTTTTTTTGATTTCTCTTTTGATTTCTTTGTAGACCCTTTGGTTGTTAAGTAGCATGTTGTTTAATCATATTTGTAATTTTCTAGTTTTCTTCTTGTAATTGATTTCAGTTTCACACCATTGTGGTAGGAAAAGATTCTTGATATGATTTCAGTATGCTTAAATTTGTTAACACATTTTTGTGGCAAAACATATGTTGAACATTCAATGTGACTTGAGAAGAGTATGTATTCTACTGCTTTTGGATGGAATGCCTTAGATATATATGTTAAGTCCAACTAGTCTAAAATGCCATTTAGGGCTAGTGTTTCCTTATTTATTTTCTGTCTGGATGATCTATCCATTGATGTAAGTGGGATATTTAAGTCACCTACAAATATTTTATTTCTGTTTGTTTTTTCCTTTATGTCAGTTAGTACTTGCTTTACATATTTAGGTGTTCCTATGTTGTGTGTATAGTATTTACAAATGTTATATCCTCTTGTTGAGTTGACCACCTTATCATTATGTAATGGCTTCTTTGTGTCTTATTATAGTCTGTGTTTTAAAGTCTACATTGTTGCATATACCTATCCTAGCTTTCTTTTGGTTTCCATTGACATGAAATATCTTTTATCACCCCTTCACTGTCAGTCTGTGTGCATCCTTCCATCTGAAGTGAGTCTCTTATAGGTAACATATTCATGGATCTTCTTTGTTTATCCACTTGGCCACTTGTGTAGCCCTTAACTAATTACTGTAGTTACAGTTTTTTTTTTTACTGCTTTTATCTTTAAACCTACCTACCAGCTTTATAAGTGATTATTCCACTAACTTTACTAGTGATATTTATACTTTCATACATCTTATTGTTATAATGAGTGACCACCCCCCTTAGTTTAGCTTAAAGAAGTCCCTTTAACATTTTTTGGTTTGTTTCTTTTGGTTTAGTGGTGATTAACTTCTTTTCTTTTGCTTGTTTGGAAAACTCTTTATCTTTCCTTCAATTATGAATGATAACCCTCCTGTGACTTAACATATATATGTAAGGCATTCCATCCAAACACAGTAGAATAAATATTCTCTGTTGGAAGTTTTGTTGTTGTTGTTGTTTGTTTCCCCCTGTATTTTGAATACATCATGGCACTTATTTCTGGCCTGCAAAGTTTCTGCTGAAAAATTTACTGGTATTCCTATGGGGGTTCTCTTGTACCTAACCAGCTGTTTTTCTCCTGCTTTTAGGATTCACTCCTTGTCTTTAACATCTGATGTATTAATTATAGTATGTCTTTGTGTGGGTCTCTTTGGTGTTCTTTGGGCTCCTGAATCTGGATGTGTGTTTCTTCTCCAGGTTAGGGAAGGTTTTTTTTTTTAATATTTATTTATTTGTGTATTTATTTTTGGCTGTGTCATGTCTTAGTTGCAGCATGTGGTATCTTTTGTTGTGGTGCGTGAGCTCTTCACTGTGTTGTGGTGCGTGCACAAGCTTCTCTCTAGTTGTGGCACACGGGCTTCTCTAGTTGTGGCGTGCAGGCTCCAGAGTGCATGGGCTCAGTAGTTGTGGCGTATGGGCTCAGTAGTTGTGGCACACGGACTTAGTTGCCCCGCAGCATGTGAGATCTTAGTTCCCTGACCAGGGATCAAACCAGCGTCCCCTGCATTGCAAGATGGATTCTTAACCACTGGACCACCAGGGAAGTCCCAAGGTTAGGGAAGTTTTCAGTGATTATTTCCTCAAAAAATTTTTCTTCACCTTTCTCTTCCTCTTCTCCTTCTGGGCCCCAGTAATGTGAATGTTAGTCTACTAGATACTGTCTCATAAGTCCCTTAATCTATCTTCACTTTGTTTCTTTATTTTTCCTTTTTGTTGTTCTGATTGGATGAGTTACTCTGCCCTGTCTTTGAGTTCACTGATCTTTTCAGCTTCTTTGTGTAGTCTGCTGTTGAACCCCTCTCATGTATTTTTCAATTCAGTTATTGTATTCTTCAGTTTTGTGACTTCTGCTTGAGGCTTTCTTACATATTCTATCTTTTTGTTGAAGTTTTCTCTGTGTTCATTCTTCTCTCAAGTTCAGTGAGCATCTTTATGACCATTACCTTGAACTCTTATTTACCTCCATTTCATCAATTTTTTTTCTGAGATTTTATTTTATTGTTTGTTTAAAACACATTCCTTTGTTTCTTCACTATGTTTGACTCTCTGTGTTGGTTTCTATGCATTTGATGAACAACCAACTCTCCCAGTCTTGAAAGAGTGACCTCATGAAGGAGATGATCCTTATCATTCAGCCTCGTCCTACCTCTTGGTTGTCTCTCAAACTTTTGAGATTGTTTTAGCAGCCTATTTTATTTTTAATAGCTGCCAGTAGTTGAGCGTGTGCCAAGATCAATCAGTGTCCCAAAGGGGAAGATATCAGTTAGCACCTAGATTCAGGCTGATTGGAAGCCAGACACTCTAGCTGCAGTTTTTAAAGAATGTAAATATATACAGTCCTGTGGGACTGCAAACATAAGCCCCACTGACCACCAGAACAAGGTTATCTGGAGGTGTGCCCTTCGTGGCAGTCACAAAAATTGGGGTTCCAGACAAGTATATAAGCTCCTTTCTGGGAGATACTGGTGAGCTGCAGTGAACTGGAGGAAGAGTGCAAAGATGGTGTCCCCAGGCCTACATTCCCTGAGAGCACCTACATAGCCCCTAGATATATGCCAACCTGAAGTCTGCTCCTAAGGCTGAACTCAAGGACAAGCAGGTAGGCCTCTTTCACAGAGAAGATGGACGTTTGTTACACCCTGATGTCTGTGCAGTGCCCTGGAGGTGGTAACCTGCCAAAAACAGTTCATCTGTTACAGTCCCATGGAACCCACCAGAACCAGGTGATCAATGGGTATCCCCTGGGATGCAGCCACAAAAACCAGACACAACCTGTGAAAACTGGGGCACTAGAAACATATAAGATCTTCCTCTGAGAGATGCTGGTGTTCTGGAGTGCAGCAGAGTGTAAAGATAGCGTCTACCCTCCAATGTCTTAGGAAAGGTTTACAGTCAGCCTTTAGATGTGTGTTTAATTAAAAGCCTGCTTCATGCTATAGCTATGATGATAAGCTAATGGGTCTCTTTCATGGAAAGGATGAGCTCCTGGATCAGTTGCTTCTTGCTGTGTTCTGGGGGGTGGTAGCTGCTTAAGAACTCTTTTCCATTAGTTACTGTCTTGTGGGACCTGCAAGTATAAGCCCCACTGGCCACCAGAGCCTAATGATGCAGAGGTGTCTAATGGCAAGGCTCCAAAAATCAGGGCACCAGACAAGGGACATATAAGCTCTATCCTTGAAGATACCAGTAAGCTGGAGTGAGGCAGAGGAAGAACACAAAGATTGCATCTGCCAGACTTTGCTATCTGAGAGCAACTCCATAGGCCCCTATAAGTGTGCCAAACCAGAAGCCTACCCCTCAGATCAAAGCTCCTGGACAAGCAACTAGCCCCCTGTCTCAGAAAGGCTGGGGGGGTGTGTGTTCTAGTCTGCTATGTGTGGAGTGTCCTGAGAGTGGTATTCTGCCAAAAGCTGTCTCTCTAATTGTCTTAGTATCATGGGACCCAGGAACCAAGGACCCCCTGGCCTCCAGAGCAAGGTGATCAAGGGGTACGTCCAGGGTGGCAGCCACAAAAACTGGGTCACCAGACATAAAACGGGGGCACCAGATATGTGTAGAAGCTTCCTTCTTGGATATACTGGTGATCTAGAGTGCAGCAGATGGAGAGCACAAAGATGGTGCACATTGGCTGGGGCAAGGCAGAGAAAGAGGGTTTTCAAAGATGGCACCTGCCAAAAAAGGAAAAAAAGAAATATAAAAGGATAAAATAGAAAAAGAGAACAGAAAACAAAAAAAAAGAAGAAAAAATTTTAAAGTAAAAGGAAAGAAAAAAAAAGAAAAAGAAAAAGAAAAGCAGCACCCACCAGTAGAGCATAAAGATGACACCAATGGAAGAGAGAGAGAAAAAAGATTGTGCCTTCTGAGTTTAGCAAGGCAGAGGAAGAGCAAGAAGATGGTGCTCACAAGCTTTTATCCCCTGAGAGTATCACAGCAGGGCCTGCCCCTTAGACCAACACTTTAAAATTAGCAAATGAGTCCTTTTCATACAAAGCATGGGCACTTTTCAAAGAGCTGCTTCTGGACTGGCCGCTGGGGTGAATGAGTCTGCATGAGCTCTTTAAGAGACATTTCTCAGTCCACCACAGCCCAGCAAGTCTTGTGAGCATAAGCCCTATTGGCTTTCAAAGCCAGATGTTTTGGGGACTCATCTATCAGGTGCCATTCTTCAAAGTTGGGGTGCCAGATGTGGGCTATGATCCCTTCACTCCTCAGGGACTAGCTCTGAGTTTTGAGTTTTCTTCCACTTATGGGTCTTCTCCTTTTTGTGGGTTACCACAGTGGAGGTGGAATTTATGATGAGATTATGTCTCAGACTTTCCTACCTGATTCAGTGTTGTTTTCCTCTCATTTGCCTGATGTGAAGAAGTCACTCCATTAGTTTTTAGGGTTTTTCTCAGAGGAAATTGTTCCACATACTGAAGTAGATTTGGTGTATCTGTGGGGGGAAATGAGTTCAGGATCTTCCTACGTTGCAATCTTGAACCAGAATCTAGACTGTTAATGTTTAAAGTATTATTAATATACTGGACTAATATATGTCACATCTATTACTGTTTTCTATTTGTTGCTCCTGTTTTCTATTTGTTGCTCCTAATGTGGCTAGGATTCAGTATTTTTGCAGATTATACTCCTTTAGAGGTTATTATAAGATAATGAGTATAATTCCTTGTGCTATACAGTATATCTTAATTGCTTATCTATTTTATATATAGTAGTTTGTATCTGTTAATTCCATACCCCTAATTTGTCCTCTCCCACTGCCCTCTCTCCTTTGGTAACCACAAGTTTGTTTTCTATATCTGTGAGTCTGTTTCTTTTTGCATATACATTCATTTGTATTATTTTTTAGATTCCACATACAAATGATATCATAGAGTATTTGTCTCTCTCTGACTTATTTCACTAAGTATAATATTCTCTAGGTCCATCCATGTTGCAAAAGGCAGTATTTCATTCTTTTTTTATGACTGAGTATATTCCATTATATATATATATATATATATATATATATAAATATAAAACCCTGAAGTCTGGGAGAGTTATACCTCCAGCTTTGTTCTTTTTTCTCAAGATTGCTTTGGAAATTTGGGGTCTTTTTTGGTTCCATATAAATTTTAGGATTATTTGTTCTAGTTCTGTGAAAAATGTCATGGGTATTTTTATAGGAATTGCATTAAATCTGTAAATTGCTTTGGGTAGTATGGCCTTTTAAAATATTAATTCTTCTAATCTAAAAGCACAGAATATCTTTCCAGTTCTTTGAATAATCTTCCATTTCCTTCATCAGTGTTTTATAGTTTTCAAAATATAGGTTTTTTTCACCTTCTTGGTTAAGTTTATTCCTAGGGGTTTTTTCTCATGTGATTTTAAATAGGATTTAAAAAAATTTTTCTTTCTCTCATATTTCATTATTAGTGTATAGAAATACAACAGATTCCTGTATATTAATCTAGTATCCTGCAACCTTGTGGAATTCATTTATTAGTTCTAATAGTTTTAGGGTGGAGACTTTAGGGTTCTCTGTGTAGAGTATCATGTCATCTGCAAATAGTGACAGGTTTACCTCTTCCCTTCTAATTCGGATACATTTTATTTCTTTTTCTTATCTGATTGCTGTGGCTAGGACTTCCAATACTATGTTAAATAGAAGTGGTGAGCGTGGGCATCCTTGTCTTGTTCCTGAATTTAGTGGGAACACTTTCAGTTTTTCACCATTGAGTATTAAGTTGGCTGTGGGTTTGTTATAAATTCCTTTATTATGTTGATATCTGTTCCCTGTATGCCCAATTTGTTGAGAGTTTTTATGATGAATGGATGTTGAATTTTGTCAAATGCTTTTTCTGCATTTATAGAGATGATCATGTGATTTTTTTCCTTCTTTTTGTTAAGGTGATGCATCTCATTGATTGATTTGTGAATGTTAAACCATTCTTGTGACCCTGGAATAAATCCAACTTGGTCATGGTGTATGATTCTTTTTATATATTGTTGGATTCTGTTTGTTAACATTTAGTTGAGGGTTTTTGCATCTATATTCATTAAAGATATTGGCCTGTAATTTTCTTTTTTTAGTGTCTTTTTCTGGTTTTGGTATCTGGGTAATGGTGGCATCATAGAATGAATTTAGGAGTGTTCCCTCCTCTTTGATTTTTTGGAATAGTTTGAGAAGGATAGGTATTAGTTCATCTTTATATGCTTGGTAGAATTCCCTTGTGAAGCCATCCAGTCATGGACTTATGTTTGCTGGAAGGTTTTTTTTTGTTTTTGTTTTTGTTTTGTTGTTGTTTTGTTTTTTTAAAAAATAAATTTATTTATTTATTTTTGGCTGTGTTGGGTTTTTGTTTCTGCGCGTGGGCTTTCTCCAGTTGCGGCAAGCAGGGGCTACTCTTCATCACGGTGCGCGGGCTTCTCACTGCCGTGGCCTCTCTTGTTGCGGAGCACAGACTCTAGACGCGCAGGCTCAGTAGTTGTGCCCCATGGGCCTAGTTGCTCTGTGGCATGTGGGATCTTCCCAGACCAGGGCTCGAACCCATGTCTCCTGCATTGGCAGGCAGACTCCTAAACACTGCACCACCAGGGAAGCCCCTGGTTTTTTTTTTTTACAAATTTAATTTCAATTCCAGTGATCAGTCTGTTCAAATTGTCTGTGTTTTCTTGACTCAGTTTTTGCAAGCTGTATGTTTCTGGAAATTTGTCCAATTCTTCTAGGTTTTCCAATTTGCTGGCATACAACTGTTCATAGTACTCTCTTATAATTTTCTGAATCTCTGTGGTATTGGTGGTTATTTCACCTGTTTAATTAATTACTTTGTTTATTTAGGTCCTCTCTCTTTTCTTCTTGATGAGCCTGACTAATAGTTTATTTTGTTTATCTTTTCAAAAACCAGTTCTTGTTTTCATTGATTATTCTATTATTTTTGGTCTCTATTTGATTCATTTTCTCTCTTATCTTTATTATTTCCTTCCTTCTGATGACTTGGGGCTTTGTTTGTTCTTTTTCTAGTTACTTTATATGGTAGGTTAGGTTGTTTGAGATTTTCTTGAGGAAGACCTGTACTGCTATGAACTTCCCTGTTAGAACTGTTTTTACTGCATTCCATAGATTTTAGAAACTTGGGGTTCCATTTTTATTTGTCCAGAAGTATTTTCTGATTTCCTCTTTGATTTCACTGTTGACCCATTGCTTTTTTAGTAACATGTTATTTAGTCTGCACGTGTTTGTTCTTTTCCTGTTTTCTTTCTGTAGTTGATTTCTAGTTTCATACCATTGTGGTAAGAAAAAAGGCTTGATATAATTCTATCCGGAGGGGAGGGGCAAGATGGCGGAAGAGTAAGACGCGGAGATCACCTTCCTTCCCACAGATACAGTAGAAATACATCTACACGTGGAACTGCTCCTACAGAACACCCACTGAATGCTGGCAGAAGACGTCAGACCTCCCAAAAGGCAAGAAAATCCCCAGGTACTTGGGTAGGGCAAAAGAAAAAAGAAATAACAGAGACAAAAGAATAGGGACGGGACCTGCACCAGTGGGAGGGAGCTGTGAAGGAGGAAAGGTTTCCACACACTAGGAAGCCCCTTCGTGGGCAGAGACTGTGGGTGGCAGAGGGGGGAAGCTTCGGAGCCATGGAGGAGAGCACAGCCACAGGGGTGCGGAGGGCAAAGCGGAGAGATTCCCTCACGGAGGATCGGTGCTGGGTGGCACTCACCAGCCCGAGAGGCTTGTCTGCTCACCCGCCGGGGCGGGTGGGGCTGGGAGCTGAGGCTCGGGCTTTGGTGCTAGCCGGGAGGGAGTCCGGGAAAAAGTCTGCAGCTGCCGAAGAGGCAAGAGACTTTTTCTTGCCTCTTTGTTTCGCGGTGCGCAAGGAGAGGGGATTCAGAGCGCCGCCTAAGCGAGCTCCAGAGACGGGCGCGAGCCGCAGCGATCAGCGTGGGCCCCAGAGGCGGGCGTGAGCCGCGGCTAACAGCGCGGACCCCAGACACGGGCGTGAGCCGCGGTTATCAGCGCGGACCCCAGAGACGGGCAGGAGACGCTAAGGCTGCTGCTGCCGCCACCAAGAAGCCTGTGTGCGAGCACAGGTCACTCTCCACACCGCCCCTCCCGGGAGCCTGTGCAGCCCGCCACGGCCAGGGTCCCGAGATCCAGGGACAACTTCGCCGGGAGAACACACAGCGTGCCTCAGGCTGCTGCAACGTCACGCCGGTCTCTGCCACCGCAGGCTCGCCCTGCCTCCTCCGTACCACTCCCTCCCCCCGGCCTGAGTGAGCCAGAGCCCCCGAAGCAGCTGCTCCTTTAACCCCGTCCTGTCTGGGCAGGGAAGAGACGCCCTCAGGCGACCTACACGCAGAGGCGGGTCCAAATCCAAAGCTGAACTCCGGGAGCTGTATGAACAAAGAAGAGAAAGGGAAATCTCTCCCAGCAGCCTCAGAAACAGCGGATTAAAGCTCCACAAACAACTTGATGTGCCTGCATCTGTTGAATACCTGAATACACCGAATCATCCCAAATTCACGAGGTGGACTTTGGGAGCAGAATATATTAATTTTTCCCCTTTTCCTTTTTTTGTGAGTGTATATGTGTATGCTTCTGGGTAAGATTTTGTCTGTATAGCTTTGCTTTCACCATTAGTCCTAGGGTTAGGTCCGTCCGTGTTTTTTTTTTTTTTTTTACTCAAAAAAAATTTTTTTTACTAATAAATGTTTTCTTAATAATTTTTTCCTTATTTTCTATTTCTAGAAATTAAAAAAATTTTAATAAGTTTTTTCATATTTTTTATTTTTAAAAATTAAAATTTTTTTCTTAATAAATTTTTTCTTAATAATTTTGTTCTTATTTTTTACTATAAAAATTTAATAAATCTATTTTTAAAAATTAAAAAAAATTTTTTTTCTGAATACATTTATTCTTAATAATGTTTTTCTTATTTTTTATTATAATAGCTTTATTTTGTTTTATTTTATCCTCTTTCTTTCTTTCTTTCTATTTTTTTCTCCCTTTTATTCTGAGCCATGTGGACAAAAGCTCTTGGTGCTCCAGCCAGGCATCAGGGCTGTGCCTCTGAGGTGGGAGAGCCAACTTCAGGACACTGGTCCACAAGAGACCTCCCAGCTCCACGTAACACCAAACGGCGAAGATCTCTCAGATATCTCCATCTCAACATCAAGACCCAGCTTCACTCAACAACCAGCAAGCTACAGTGCTGGTCACCCTATGCCAAACAACTAGCAAGACAGGAACACAGCCCCATCCATTAGCAGAGAGGCTGCCTAAAATCATAATAAGGCCACAGACACCCCAAAACACACCACCAGACGTGGATGTGCCCACCAGAAAGACAAGATCCAACGTCATCCACCAGAACACAGGCACTAGTCCCCTCCACCAGGAAGCCTACACAACCCACTGAACCAACCTTAGCCACTGGGGACAGATACCAAAAACAACGGGAACTACGAACCTGCAGCCTGTGTAAAGGAGACCCCAAACACAGTAAGAGAAGCAAACTGAGAAGACAAAAAACCACACAGCAGGTGAAGGAGCAGGGTCAAAACACACCAGACCTAACAAATGAAGAGGAAATAGGCAGTCTACCTGAAAAAGAATTCAGAATAATGATAGTAAAGATGATCCAAAATCTTGGAAATAGAATAGACAAAATGCAAGAAACATTTAACAAGGATGTAGAAGAACTAAAGAGGAACCAAGCAACGATGAAAAACACAATAAATGAAATTAAAAATACTCTAGATGGGATCAATAGCAGAATAACTGAGGCAGAAGAACGGATAAGTGACCTGGAAGATAAAATAGTGGAAATAACTACTGCAGAGCAGAATAAAGAAAAAAGAATGAAAAGAACTGAGGACAGTCTCAGAGACCTCTGGGACAACATTAAATGCACCAACATTCGAATTATAGGGGTCCCAGAAGAAGAAGAGAAAAAGAAAGGGACTGAGAAAATATTTGAAGAGATTATAGTTGAAAACTTCCCTAATATGGGAAAGGAAATAGTTAATCAAGTCCTGGAAGCACAGAGAGTCCCATACAGGATAAATCCAAGGAGAAACACGCCAAGACACATATTAATCAAACTGTCAAAAATTAAATATAAAGAAAACATATTAAAAGCAGCAAGGGAAAAACAACAAATAACACACAAGGGAATCCCCATAAGGTTAACAGCTGATCTTTCAGCAGAAACTCTGCAAGCCAGAAGGGAGTGGCAAGATATACTTAAAGTCATGAAGGAGAAAAACCTACAACCAAGGTTACTCTACCCAGCAAGGATCTCATTCAGATTTGATGGAGAAATTAAAATCTTTACAGACAAGCAAAAGCTGAGAGAGTTCAGCACCACCAAACCAGATTTACAACAAATGCTAAAGGAACTTCTCTAGGCAAGAAACACAAGAGAAGGAAAACACCTACAATAACAAACATAAAATATTTAAGAAAATGGGAATAGGAACATACATATCGATAATTACCTTAAATGTAAATGGATTAAATGCTCCCACCAAAAGACACAGACTGGCTGAATGGATACAAAAGCAAGACCCATATATATGCTGTCTACAAGAGACCCACTTCAGACCTAGAGACACATACAGACTGAAAGTGAGGGGATGGAAAAAGATATTCCATGCAAATGGAAATCAAAAGAAAGCTGGAGTAGCAATTCTCATATCAGACAAAATAGACTTTAAAATAAAGATTATTACAAGAGACAAAGAAGGACACTATATAATGATCAAGGGATCGATCCAAGAAGAAGATATAACAATTGTAAATATTTATGCACTCAACATTGGAGCACCTCAATACATAAGGCAAATACTAACAGCCATAAAAGGGGAAATCGACAGTAACACAATCATAGTAGGGGACTTTAACACCCCACTTTCACCAATGGACAGATCATCCAAAATGAAAATAAATAAGGAAACACAAGCTTTAAATGATACATTAAACAAGATGGACTTAATTGATATTTATAGGACATTCCACCCAAAAACAACAGAATACACATTTTTCTCAAGTGCTCATGGAACATTCTCCAGGATAGATCATATCTTGGGTCACAAATCAAGCCTTGGTAAATTTAAGAAAACTGAAATCCTATCAAGTATCTTTTCCGACCACAACGCTATGAGACTAGATATCAATTACAGGAAAAGATCTGTAAAAAATACAAACACATGGAGGCTACACAATACACTACTTAATAACGAAGTGATCACTGAAGAAATCAAAGGGGAAATCAAAAAATACCTAGAAACAAATGACAATGGAGATACAACGACACAAAACCTATGGGATGCAGCAAAAGCAGTGCTAAGAGGGAAGTTTACAGCAATACAAGCCTACATCAAGAAACAGGAAACATCTCGAATAAACAACCTAACCTTGCACCTAAAGCAATTAGAGAAAGAAGAGCAAAAAAAACCCCAAAGCTAGCAGAAGGAAAGAAATCATAAAGATCAGATCAGAAATAAATGAAAAAGAAATGAAGGAAACAATAGCAAAAATCAATGAAACTAAAAGCTGGTTCTTTGAGAAGATAAACAAAATTGATAAACCATTAGCCAGACTCATCAAGAGAAAAAGGGAGAAGACTCAGATCAATAGAATTAGAAATGAAAAAGGAGAAGTAACCACTGACACTGCAGAAATACAAAAGATCATGAGAGATTACTACAAGCAACTCTATGCCAATAAAATGGACAACCTGGAAGAAATGGACAGATTCTTAGAAATGCACAAACTGCCGAGACTGAACCAGGAAGAAATAGAAAATATGAACAGACCAATCACAAGCACTGAAATTGAAACTGTGATTAAAAACCTTCCAACAAACAAAAGCCCAGGACCAGATGGCTTCACAGGTGAATTCTATCAAACATTTAGAGAAGAGCTAACACCTATCCTTCTCAAACTCTTCCAAAATATTGCAGAGGGAGGAACACTCCCAAACTCATTCTACGAGGCCACCATCACCCTGATACCAAAACCAGACAAAGATGTCACAAAGAAAGAAAACTACAGGCCAATATCACTGATGAACATAGATGCAAAAATCCTCAACAAAATACTAGCAAACAGAATCCAACAGCACATTAAAAGGATCATACACCATGATCAAGTGGGGTTTATCCCAGGAATGCAAGGATTCTTCAATATACGCAAATCAATCAATGTGATACATCATATTAACAAATTGAAGGAGAAAAACCATATGATCATCTCAATAGATGCAGAGAAAGCTTTCGACAAAATTCAACACCCATTTATGATAAAAGCCCTGCAGAAAGTAGGCATAGAGGGAACTTTCCTCAACATAATAAAGGCCATGTATGACAAACCCACAGCCAACATTGTCCTCAATGGTGAAAAACTGAAACCATTTCCACTAAGATCAGGAACAAGACAAGGTTGCCCACTCTCACCACTATTATTCAACATAGTTTTGGAAGTGTTAGCCACAGCAATCAGAGAAGAAAAAGAAATAAAAGGAATCCAAATCGGAAAAGAAGAAGTAAAACTGTCACTGTTTGCAGATGACATGATACTATACATAGAGAATCCTAAAGATGTTACCAGAAAACTACTAGAGCTAATCAATGAATTTGGTAAAGTAGCAGGATACAAAATTAATGCACAGAAATCTGTTGCATTCCTATACACTAATGATGAAAAATCTGAAAGTGAAATTAAGAGAACACTCCCGTTTACCATTGCAACAAAAAGAATAAAATATCTAGGAATAAACCTACCAAAGGAGACAAAAGACCTGTATGCAGAAAATTATAGGACACTGATGAAAGAAATTAAAGATGATACAAATAGATGGAGAGATATACCATGTTCTTGGATTGGAAGAATCAACATTGTGAAAATGACTCTACTACCCAAAGCAATCTACAGATTCAATGCAATCCCTATCAAACTACCACTGGCATTTTTCACAGAACTAGAACAAAAAATTTCACAATTTGTATGGAGACACAAAAGACCCCGAAAAGCCAAAGCAATCTTGAGAGCGAAAAATGGAGCTGGAGGAATCAGGCTCCCTGACTTCAGACTATATTACAAAGCTACAGTAATCAAGACAGTTTGGTACTGGCACAAAAACAGAAATATAGATCAATGGACCAGGATAGAAAGCCCAGAGATAAACCCACGCACATATGGTCACCTTATCTTTGATAAAGGAGGCAAGCATATACAATGGAGAAAAGACAGCCTCTTCAATAAGTGGTGCTGGGAAAATTGGACAGGTACATGTAAAAGTATGAAATTAGAACACTCCCTGACACCATACACAAAAATAAACTCAAAATGGATTAAAGACCTAAGTGTAAGGCCAGACACTATAAAACTCTTAGAGGAAAACATAGGCAGAACACTCTATGACATAAATCACAGCAAAATCCTTTTTGACCCAGCTCCTAGAGAAATGGAAATAAAAACACAAATAAACAAATGGGACCTAATGAAACTTAAAAGCTTTTGCACAGCAAAGGAAACTATAAACAAGACCAAAAGGCAACCCTCAGAATGGGAGAAAATATTTGCAAATGAAGCAACTGACAAAGGATTAATCTCCAAGATTTACAAGCAGCTCATGCAGCTCAATAACAAAAAAACAAACAACCCAATCCAAAAATGGGCAGAAGACCTAAATAGACATTTCTCCAAAGAAGATATACAGATGGCCAACAGACACATGAAAGAATGCTCAACATCATTAATCATTAGAGAAATGCAAATCAAAACTACAATGAGGTATCATCTCACACCAGTCAGAATGGCCATCATCAGAAAATCTACAAACAATAAATGCTGGAGAGGGTGTGGAGAAAAGGGAACACTCTTGCACTGTTGGTGGGAATGTAAATTGATACAGCCACTATGGAGAACAGTATGGAGGTTCCTTAAAAAACTAAAAATAGAACTACCATACGACCCAGCAATCCCACTACTGGGCATATACCCTGAGAAAACCATAATTCTAAAAGAGTCATGTACCAAAATGTTCATTGCAGCTCTATTTACAATAGGCAGGACATGGAAGCAACCTAAGTGTCCATCAACAGATGAATGGATAAAAAGATGTGGCACATATATAGAATGGAATATTACTCAGCCATAAAAAGAAATGAAATGGAGGTATTTGTAATGAGGTGGATGGAGTTAGAGTCTGTCATACAGAGTGAAGTAAGTCAGAAAGAGAAAAACAAATACAGTATGCTAACACATATATATGGAATCTAAGAAAAAAAAAAAAAGGCCATGAAGAACCTAGTGGCAAGATGGGAATAAAGACACAGACCTACTAAAGAATGGACTTGAGGATATGGGGAGGGGGAGGAGTGAGATGTGACACGGTGAGAGAGGGTCATGGACATATATACACTACCAAATGTAAAATAGATAGCTAGTGGGAAGCAGCCGCATAGCACAAGGAGATCAGCACGGTGCTTTGTGACCACCTGGGGGGGTGGGATGGGGAGGGTGGGAGGGAGGGAGATGCAGGAGGGAGGAGATATGGGAACGTGTGTATATCTGTAGCTGATTCACTTTGTTATAAAGCAAAATCTAACACACCATTGTGAAGCAATTATACTTCAATAAAGATGTTTAAAAAAAAAAAAAAAGATTTTCTCCTATGAACACATCTAGAAGTTTTATAGGCTTAGGTTTTACATTTAGAGATAATTTTTGAATATGGTTAGTTTTGTATATGGATGTAAATTAATTTTTTTATATAAATATCCAACTGTTGCAGCACCTTATCCAGTGACTTCCCTTTGAACCTTTGTTAAATTCAGTTGTCCATATATCTAATCTGGATGCCTTTTATTTCCTTTTTTGCCTGATTGCACTGCCAGAACCTCCAGTACCATGTTGAATAGAAGTGCCAGGAGCAGACATCCTTATATTTCTTCTGATCTTAGTGAGAAAGCATTCAGTCTTTTATCATTATGTGTGATGTTAGTTGTAGGTTTTTCATAAATGTCCATTTTTAGTTTGAGGAAGTCCTCTTCTATTCCTAGTCTTGGGAGAGTTGTTTTTTTTTTTTTAATTCAGGAATGGATGTTGGCTTTTGTCAAATGCTTTTTCTGTGTCTATTGATATAATCATGTTTGTCTTTCTTTTTTTGTTAATTAATATGGTGAAAATCATCACCTGATTTTTGATTGTTAACGCTGTTGTTCATGATATATTTTCCTTTTTATATACTGTTGGATGTGATTTTGTAAAGTTTTAGAATTTCTGTATCTATGTTCATGAGGGATATTAGTCTACATATTTATTTTCTTATAACATCTTTGTCTGGAGTTGGTATCAGGATAATAGTAGCCTCATAGAATGATTTAGGAACCAGTCCATCTTTTAAAATTTTCTGAAGCACTTTATCTAGAATTGATATAATTTCTTCCTTAGTTATTTATTAAAATTCAGGAGTGAAGTCCTCATGAATTGGACTTTTCTTAGTTGGAATATTTTTAACTAGAAATTTAATTTCTTCCCAATCAAAGGGCACAGAGAGGCTGGAAGGAAAAGACCCAACTTCATGCTGCCTAAAAAGGTCTCAATTCACTAAAGACACACATAGGCTTAAAGTGAAGGAATGAAAGAAGCTATTTTATGCAAGTGGCAAATGAAATAACGTGGGAGTAGCCATACTTATATCAGATAAAATAGACTTTAAGCCCAAATCAGTAACAAGAAAGCAAGAAGGTCATTGTATAATGATAAAGGGTCAATACATCAAGAAGATATAACAATCATAAATATATATGCACCCAACATCAGAGCACCTAAATATATTAAACACATACTAACAAATCTAAAGGCAGAAATAGACTACAACACAATAATAAGGGACTTCAATATCCACTTTCCACAATAGGTAGGTCATCCAGAGAGAAAATTAGTAAGAAAACATTGGAATTCAACCGCACTTTAGACTAAGTTGATTTAACAGACATATATAGGACGTTTCATCCAACAGCATCAGATTACACATTCTTCTTAAGTACATCAGGATAAATTATATGATAGGCCACAAAAAAAGCCTTAGCAAATTTAAGAAAATTGAAACCATATCAAGTATCTTTTCCAACAACAATGGTATGTAGGCAGTAATCAACAAGAAGAGAAAGGCTGGAAAATTTACAACATGTGGAAACTTAACAAATACTCCTGAACAACTAATGGATCAAAGAAATCAAAAGAGAAATTATGAAATATTATTAAACAAATGAAAATGGAAACACACACACCAAAACCTTTGAGATGCTGCAAAACTATTCTTAGAAGGAAGTTATAGCTATAAATGCATATATTAAGAAAAAAAAAGTCAAATAAAAAACCAAATTTTAGGCCTCAAGGAACTAAAAAAACAAACTAAGCCCAAATTTAGCAGAAGGAAAAAATAAAGATCAGAGCAGGAATAAATAATATAAAGATCAGAAAACCAGTATAAAAGATCAGTGAAACTAATAGCTGGCTTTTTTTGGAAAAGATAAACAAAATTGACTAATCTTTAGCTAGACTAAGAAAAAAGAAGAATACCTAAAAAAATAAAATCAGAAATAACAAAGAGGGTGTTACCATCGATAACACAAAAATACAGATGATCCTAATAGGCTCCTATGAACAATTGTTTGTCAACAAATTAAATAACCTACAAGAAATGGACAAATTTCCAGAAATATACAACCTACCAAGACTGAATCAAGAAGAAATTCAAAATCAGAACAGACCAGTAATGTGTAAAGAGACTGAATCAGTAATCAAAAACCTCCCAACACAGATAAGCCCAGAACCAGATGCTTTCACTGGTTAATTCTACCAAATGCTTAAAGAAGAATTAATGTCAATTCTTCCCAAACTCTTCCAAAAAACTGAAGTGGAGGAAACACTCTCAAACTAATTTTATAATACCAGAGTTACCCTGAAACCAAAACCAGATAAGACACTACAAAAAAGAAAATTATAAACCAATATCCCTGATGAATATAGGTATAAAAAATCAACAAAATATTAGCGAAACAAATTAAACAACACATGAAAAGGATCATACTCCGTGATCAAATGTGATTGAATCCTGGGATACAAGGATGGTTCAACATAAACAAATCAATAAATGTGATACACCACGTTCATAGAATAAAAAATAAAAATCATAGAATCATCTCAATAGGTCCAGAAAAATCATGAAAAAATGCAACATTTTTTTCATGAAAAAATCTTCAACAATTTGGGTACAGAAAGAATATACTTCAATATAGTAAAGGCCATAAAAGACAAATCCACAGCTAACATCATACTCAATGGTGAAAGTTTGAAAACTTTTCCTCTAAGACCAGGAATAAGACAAGTATGCCTACTCTCCCCAATCTTATTCAACATAGTACTGGAAGTCCTAGCTAGAGCAACCACAAAAGATAAAGAAATAAAAGTCATCCAAATCAGAAAGACAGAAGTAAAATTTTATTTATTTGCAGGTGATATGATATACATTGAAAATCCTAAAGACTTAGCCAAAACACTCTTGGAATTAATCAACAAATTCAGTAAAGTTGCAAGATATAAGGTCAACATACAGAAATTGTTTTTTGTTGTTGTTGTTGTTTCTAAAGACTAACAATAAAACACTGGATGAAGAAATAAAGAAAACCATCCCATTCACAATAGAACCCAAAAGAATAAACTACTTAGGAATAAATTTAATCAAAACGTGAAAGATCTATACAATCAAAATGACATGATTTTGATAAAAGAAATTGAAGAAGACACAAACAAATGGAAAGATATCCTGTATTCATGGATTATAGGAATTAATATTATTAAAATATTCAGAGTACCCAGAGCCATCTATACATTCAATGCAATCTGTACTATAATTTCAATGGCATTTTTTACAGAAATAGAAAAAATACTCTTGAAAAAGGCACTGAACACCCAAACATCTCTGAGAAAGAACAATCTCAGATGTATCACTCTCCCTGATTTAAAACTATGCTTCATAGCTATAGCTATAAAAATGGTGTGGTGCTAGCATTAAAATAGATATATACACCATAGAGCAGAATAAAGAACCCAGAATTAAACCTCTGTTATATGGTCAACTAATACTTGACAAGGGAGCCAAGTTCCCTTGTTGTGTTGATAACACATATTGTCTCCACCTCACATTGTGCTCTTGAGGATTATGTGACATAATGTAAGTGAAATCATTTATGTCAAATCTAAATTCCAGAACAAGTAAAATTTGCTGTTTCAACTTCAAAGCAGAAACTTGTGGATCTCAGTAACAGACCCCTCCCACAACTCCCATGCACAACTCATTCTGAGCAGAGCCCAGAGCAGGCACCAGGGCAACAGAAGGGTCTACAGGGATCCAGGGAGTCTGATCTCACTGGGTCCTTTGGGAAAAGACAACATACAAAGGGCAGTTGATGGTACTTGACATGGCAGAGAACTCCCGTTCTTAGCTCCCATTAGCTGGTTGAAGTCCAAAATCAGGGAGAACTTCCTGAGCATAAAAAACCTACCTGACTAACAATTTCTGGATTTTCCTGTATGGATGACAACAAAAAATAGTTCTGTCTGCCTGGCAGAAAATGGACAAAAGTGAAGAAATAAATAGGCTGTCAAACTGTGTATTCATGGATTCAGCTAGGAAACTAAGGTAAGATGAAGGAAAAAAGGAAAGTAGTCTACTTTATGACGTAACATTTACCTTGCTTGTATTTAACATGTCATAAGCAGTTTCATCTCGCTTCAGAAATCTATTCTTTTGACTAAGATAAAAAATGTTTCACAAACAAATCCAAAGTTTCAGATTAGAATCTACAAAATGTTTTTGTATCATTGTGAGTTGCCTGTTAAAAACACTGCCTTTAAACCAGAAAAAAGAAGAAAATTGTGTCTTCTTTTTCCTAGTGATTAATTGACTTGAAAGTGATATCGAAGAAATTTCAGAGTGATAATATTTAGAATACTTACTTAAAAAAAACCTCTCAGAAATGACTGTGAATTATGGGTTCCTCTAACCATGTAATGTTCTGTAAAGGAAAGAATGTTCCATCCATCATGATTGTTTAGTCAATAACTAATAAGGAAATAACAAAGCCCATCTCTGTACACCACTGACATATTTTCTGTTAAAATATATTTTCCTCTCCTTTGGCAACCATCAGAGTAGTTAGAGTTTGATTTCCCTCTTAAAGGGAAGGTGAAAGGGAAGAAACAGTGTGTGGTCCTGGGGTAGTTCTGTAGAGAAGCATAGAAAAAAAGAATTAACAGGGTTGGCAGTTAACTGAGAAAAGGAAGTAGAGAGGAATAGTGAGTGGAAGGGTAAAATTTTAAATGAGAGAAAGGAAGATTGAGATGCTCTTTGGAGACTAAACGTGTGGCTTTAAGTGGCATGTGGACTTGAAGTCAATAGGTGTGTGGATAAAGGAGAATCAATAGATGAGAGAAGAGATGCTGATTTTGCTGCGTGCATGCATGAAAGTGTGCCAGGAATGTCCCCACTCTCTGCATCTCTGCCAGTTGGTTCCTGAGGCCAGAATGACTCCTTCAAGGGTCCGTGTCTTTGACTCCTGAATGTATCTCCTGTGGAACTCAGTGCATCCTCACAGAGGACAGGCTGTTATATCATAGGGCATGCATTTACCAGATCTTTTGCTAGAAATATTTAATCAGAGAAAGGGTGTCAGAGTAAGGGGGCATAAGTCCTTCCAGGATAAAAAGAAAGTAATTCACAACAATGCAATGTTGAAAATGGGACAGTTCTCGGGATGAATGTCCCCTGTCATATCATCAACCAAAGAATTCACTGGCACGTGAACTCACCAGAGATGCTAAGGGTGAGCACATTCCACTCTGAGAAATTAACTTGTTTACTACTTTGTTCAGGGCTGCAAGCTGTGGGAAGCAAAGGTATGAGTCTACACATGTGACAATACAAGGGTTAAGACCCAGAAAAAGAAAAGCTGCAGAGCAGGCTATTATGCTTAATAACTTGGGTTTTTATCAAGTAGTGGAATCTACCATAAAATGCAACCACCATGACTGAGTCTTCTAATCTGGTTCTGCTGGTCACATCACTTTGCAGTCCAACTGAAATGATTCATTTACCTAACAATTATAAATAAGACAGTTATCAGAACACTCAATCTGTCAAGGTATGAAAATAACCCAGAATATATTGGCACATCTATTTACAGATCTTCATTCAAGACTTAAGGGCTAAATATGAGTATCTTTTAAATGGGTAGGCATTTTAAAAGTTTTATGCATAAATGAAATTTATAAATATTGAAATTGAATATAAATAAATATAAATTGAATAAATATAGTTGAATATAAATATAAAAATTGAAATACATTGATATTTAGGGTGTGTACCAGATGATAAAAATCCACATATAAACTATAATGAACTAATAATTTGGAAGTTAAAATTTGTTTTTTTCACAGCTTTCTAAACACTTTTTCACCATTCTTACCCATGAGAGTGAATTTTACACTGATGTAGAGCATCTTTGGTTGTTCCTTAAGGGTTCTAGAAGTAAAATAACTAATGTAAATAAGTTGAAAATAAGAAATAATTTATAGTAAAGTCCTGCTAGTCAGGAAAGTCAAGATAATAGTAGACCTGGGTATAGTTCCTTCCTTGTTAACTAGCTGGGTGATATGGGACTAACCATTTAACTTTTCTGAACTGTAAATTCTTCATCACCAAAATAATAGGGAGATAAAAATGACTGGGAATAAGACTGAAGCAGATTTTGCTAAGGTACCTTCTAACTCTAAAATTCAAAGGTTCTACAAATATACAATAAACTTAAAGAATCGTTGCTATAGGCAACCATATCCCCAATGATCCTTGCCTGCCAATATTCATACTGTATTCTGTATTCTGCCCTTGATGAAGGGCTGGACCTTATTACTTCTGATACTAGGTTACAAAAGGACTGTGAGTTCCATCTTGCTCTCACTCTCTATCTCTCTCCCTCTTCCCTCTCCCTCCCCTCTTTCTTAAAGGAAGCTACGATGGTGTGAGCTGCCCCACGGAAAGGCAAGGAACTGAGGGAGGCTCCCAGACAACAGACAGCAAGGAATTGAGGCCCCTCAGTCCAAAAGCCCAGGGGGGATGAAATGAACCCTGACAACAACACCTAAGTGAGCTTGGAAGCAGATCCTCCCCGCAGCTGAGAATTCAGATGAAACTGTAGCACCAGCCAGCACTTTGATTATAATCTTGTCAGAGATCTTTAGGCAGGGGCACCAGCTGAGCCTCACTCAGATTGCTATTGGAAGAGCTGTAAGGTAATAAATGTGTGTTGTTCTATCTTGGGATAATTATTATGCAGCAATAGATAACTAATACAGGCTCCAAAGAAAGATCACAACTATTTTGAAAGGGCCAAGCATTGGGACCATGGAAGGGGAATGAAGAACTTCTCTCCTGAGTGACTAGAAAGTTATGCTCCATTCAGTTCAATGAGTACTGATAGCACCACCATTATGGTCAAGTAAAGTGGTAAAGGAATGCAAAACACTATTCCCACTATGAACCAGCTTATAGGCCTTGTGCAAACACAAGGTAATTTAGAAGTGACAGGGACCGGTAGCTGTTTGCCAAACCTATTTCTGTTCTCTCTGTTAATCAAGCTAGAAACACTTCCCAGCCTGTCCTAAAGTGAGGTATGGCTATGTGACTAGATCCAAATATTAGGAGAGGGCTCATGCAGCAATTTTAGCTTGGCCCATTAACACTTCCACATCTTGCGTGCTGCCTGCTTGGTACAGAGGAACAGAATGACCTTAGAAGTCCGTGTTGAAGGTGGTAAACAACAAAATGGCAGGAGTCTGGGTCCCAGAAATGTCACTCAGAGGAGAGCCATCTGCCTAACAATGATGCCTATTTTGGACTTCATCTTATGAGAAATACATGTCTATTACCTTAAGCCACAGAGATTTGGAAGATTATCTGTTCTGGGAGCTAGACGTATCCTATTAAATGTACCACAGAACAATACAAGGCTATATGTAATAAAAGTGCTACCATTAATATACTTTATGAGGATTTGAAAGCAGCCTGTGATTTTAAAAAAAAAGCCAGGGCGTGAGTTTTAGTCATTTCTCTTCAACGTTAAGTAGTGATGTGACCTTGGACAAGCCATTTTTCTGGGCTAGATAACCTCTGAAACACCCTTCCTTTCTAAATGCCTACAATTCCACGACGCTAAGTCTTAAATTTGATGGTTCAGGTTAAAGGTTGTGTGAGGTTAGACTTTGCCATCATGTAATTCCTCTAGCTTTTGAAAATGAAGAATAGTTTGCATCTCCATTGTACAATGTATCACGTATATTCTTCCATTATACTGATCATATCTTTCATATATTTTTCGTATGTACTTTTCACTGGTCACCTTCTTCAATAAGGCTAAAGGTCTTTGGCATCAGAAATTATACTTTATTCATCTTTGTCTCTCTGAGACTTAGCGTAGTGTCTGGCACAGAGTAGGATGGAAAAACGTGTGATTGAGTGAGGGTGGAACAAATGTCATAAACTTTTCAAAGGTTCAAGTAGGGGAGTGAGACTGCATAAAGAGGAGGGGGGAAAGGAGCCTCTGAGCAATGAGGTGGGAAGGAGGGGAGGTGGTAGTATTGGGTCTGAGCTACTACTATGTACTAGATGTAGGCTGAACGTTAACTGTTCCCGGTGGTGGCAATTTGCTCTGTGAGTAAAGGAGATAGGTGGGGACTTGAGAGAGCCTACTTAACCAAGAAATTGGCTAAAATGCTGTCATTTGCATAAGTATCATAGTCTGCTGACACTTTAATAAGGATTAAAAAGGAAAGAGCTTAGGAACAGAATCCAATAAATCTTCATGAGTTCTACACCTCTGGTTTTTTCCCAGGGTTGATTAATTCTAACAAGGCAGAGACATGGATAAAAGGAATGAGTCTCCAAATACAGATCTCATCCTCTTGGGCCTCTTCCCTGGTATGAAACATGTCAACGTCCTTGTTTCTGCCATCCTCCTGATCTACTCTGTGGCTCTCACCACAAACTCCATCCTTATTCTCCTGATCTGCGTGGATCCTCACCTCCACACACCCATGTACTTCCTGCTCAGCCAACTGGCTCTCATGGACATGATGTTAATCTCTAGCACAGTACCCAAGATGGCAACTGACTTCTTCTCCGGGAGAAGAAACATATCACGAGTGGCCTGTGGGACTCAGATCTTCTTCTTCCTGACTCTAGGAATTGCTGAGAGCATCCTCATCACCCTCATGTCCTATGACCGGTATGTGGCCATCTGCAACCCTCTGAGATACGCCCTCATCATGAGCCAGAAGGTCTGTCTGCAGATGGCTGCCATTTCCTGGGTTGGGGGCACCCTTACATCACTCGCACACACGGCCTACACCATGCATTTCCCCATCTGTGGTTCCAGAGAGATTTCCCATTTCCTCTGTGAGGTCATGGCCATTCTAAAATTGGCCTGTGAAGACGTCTCTGCCTATGAGAAGGCTGTGGTGACGACAACCATCATGGTGCTCTTCATCCCCTTGTCCTTCATCCTGTCCTCTTATGCTCTCATCTTCCTTGCTGTCCTCCGCATGAACTCCCCTGAGGGTAGGAACAAAGCCCTGGCCACCTGTTCCTCCCACCTGACTGTGGTGATTCTCTACTTTGGTCCAGCCATGCTGGTCTACATGAGGCCTAGTTCTTACCACAGTCCCAAGCTGGACGAGGTTCTTTTTATGCTTGGTGCCATCCTCACCCCTATGATGAACCCCCTCATATACAGTCTGAGGAACAAGGAGGTGGTGTGTGCTTTGAAAAAGGTGTTGGGACGCTGCCTAACCTTAAATTAGATACAAATATATGATGGACATTAATTGCTAGCTCTATTTCACTCTAGAACAGCATTGCTTAGATTCCATTTCAGCGCTAGTCTTTTCATACTTGAAATTGCAAAGGGACCACTGACTCCATGGTTTCAGTTCATATATACATAAAATTGGTGAAATGTGTTTATCTTCTTCATGCTTCCTTGAGAATTTCAGGCCCACATTCTCAAATTGTGAACCTCCAGGAGTTAGGTACTCCAGGACTGATGATGATGACGGTGGTAGTGGTGGCAGTGATTGTGGTGGTGATAAGGGTGGTGTTGGTGTTGGTAGTGGTGACAGTGGTGATGATGGTGGTAGTAAATGGTGTAATTGGAGTGGTGGTAGCTGAAGTGGTAGAGGTAGTGATGGTAACGATGATGAAGTTTCACCAAGAGAACTGAATCAATGAAGCTTTATTCAGCTACGAAGGAAATGTGAATCTATTTCAGTCTTTGAAAGAGGCCAACCATGACTCAAAGTCCAGAAATGCTCCAGCTTCCAAAAGACCCTTAAGTGAAGATAAAAACTGAGTTGAGTTCTTGGTGTCAAATCTTTAAAATGAAAGGACTAAATTATAGACCCAAACAAAAATCCAACTAAATTACTCTATTTTAATGTTGTAATAACCTATAATGGAAAAGAATCTGAAAAATACATATTTTTTGAAAAAAATATAGTGAATCACTTTGCTGTACATCTGACACACAATATTGTAAATCAACTACAGTTCAATAAAAATAAAAATAAAATAAAATAATTTTAATTACTCTACTTTTGTTCTACATAACATTTTAATTATTTCATGAAGTTTCCCCCATTAGCAAAAAGAATCTATATTAGGACTCTTTATTTTTAAGAATACATAATGGACAGTTATCTACAAATTTATATCATAAAATGAATTTGAATTTTTTACCTTTCTAGTGACTTTCTGCCATGTAATGTAATAGGAATAAACATTCACATTTCAGCAGAGGGGAAAATAGAGCAAATGTAGCTGAATCTATAAATGTGGAAATATTACTGTCCTAACATCAGACAGTATGAATATAAATGGACTGCAGTTGAATCTAATGGATTTAGTAATTTACTAGTATATCTATCACATTTTAATTGACTTGGTTGGGTGACTGAATTAGCACAATGGAAAACTATTTATAGACACAAGTCATTTAAAATACAGAAGGAAAAGTGAGAAATAAGAAACCTACCTGGACTACGAAAAAAACCAAGGTCTAGGAATTAGAAGGTATATCCATAAATTATCCCTAAATCTCTGGGAAAAAAAGATGATTTATTTTTAAATACAAAATATGTTGAGGATTATATGGAAGAAATGTTTTGATCTAAAAAATGGATAAGTAACAAAGTTTTAGGACATTCTTCATATAAGTGATTAACATAAATTATCTGCAGAAGAAGAAATGTATGTGCCTATCAAGATGTAGAGCAGGGAGGGTTAGGGGAAAGGTATAAACCAGAAATTTTTGACAGTGATTGAGCAAGGACACGTGCTTCAGCCCATAAGCATTTATTCAGGTATCAGTTGTCATGTTTGAGCCCATCTACTTCTGACAAAAAAGCTGCACTTTAGTTGTTTTTATGATATAACCATTATATTATTACACTAAGTGACACGAGAGGGAGTGGTTTATAAATGTCCACACAAAGTTCTATAAGTACCCTCTTCGTCCATGCAAGAACAAAATGAAGTTTTAGTATATTGACTTGTTTTTAAGATAATAAAAGAGGAAGACTGGGAAAAGAAAATCCCTAGGCAAAGCTCTCATCTCTTTGCTCACTATTGCCAATGTCACACCCCTTATCAGCAGACTTCTGGTAAATGAGATGCATAACCAAAGCAGTTAGGAAAAAGACAGCAGCCCCAGTGCCCCTGAAAAGTCCACTGCCCTATCAAAATCTCTCTCCATGGAGAACAAAGCCATGTGGCAGAAACCACTTTTTTTTTTTTTTTTAAATTGGGGTATAGTTGTTTTACAATGTTGTGTTAGTTCCTACTATACAGCGAATTAGAGTTCCCTGTGCTATACAGCAGGTTCTCATTAGTTATCTATTTTATACATATTAAAAATCACTTCTTTCTGATCTAATTGGAAACCTTTGTCTAGAAATGTCTGAAGAGGGAAGATGGTTATCTAGTGAGATATCTTTGTCTCATTCCATAAAGTTACGAAAAGAAATGAGATACCTCAAAAGATAAAAAAAGACTCAGAAAAGACCTGTGACAGAATAGGGGTAAGGCAGAATGGGACACCAACTTTTCTCTTTTCTTAGATTGCAATTTCTTTGGAAGGGAAAGTATTAACAGTTTCTAAAATAAACTTAATCCTCACTGAAACAAACATTACTCTTTGTAGATGACTGAAATTGCCACTGGTCCCTTATTGCCCTTTTCCTCTGAAATGAACAATTAGATGACCAGCATCCTATCAAACCAAATTGAATCACTGAATATAGTAAAGTCATTCCTAAATTCTAAATAATTTATCTAGCACAACAATCTCAGTTCCCTTATTTGAATCTTTTTTTCCTCTTCATGATTTAGATTCTACCTCATTAGCCTTTTTTATTATGATTTAACTATCCTCCCTCCCCCTTTGTTCTCACTAAGCAACATAAATGCTAAGAGCTAACTTTCTAGTGCTGCATATATATATATATATATGGTGCTCCAAGCCTGAATGACTCCAGCTACAGCTGCCCAGTGGTGAACCACATACAGAATCATCTCAGGGAAGGAGGATAAACAGCATCCTCCTCCCCCCGTGTGGACAGGACCTTTCTGTGAGTGACCATTATGTTCTCCCCAATTTTTCTTGCAGCATCCTTTAGTTTGCAGTTTTCATACAATGCTAGAGACGCAATGACACAAATTTTAGATGGGGAAACCAAACCCATCAATGTGAGAGAGAATTTGAACCAAAGAATTAATTTAAAACTAGAACGAATGCCAAAGATTCAGAATGAATAAAACAGAGAGACACTGAAAGAAGGAAAGTAGGGAGGTTGCAGATATATTTCCACTAATTTAATGTCTAGATGACTTCATTCTAAAGATTTGACACTGTAATTTCTCAGATTTAATCCATCTGACACCAGCAACAAGAGTGCAAACCAAAGCCACTTGAATTACAGTGACAGAGCCGCCAAGTTGCTGTCATAGCTGGTAATTCTGCACAGTCACCCACCAAGGATGAACCCAAATGTAGACTGTTCATCCCTATGTTTGCTTATCAGAGCACCTGACACTCCTGGGTCATTTCTGGACCATTCTCACTAAGATCAAAGATGTTATTATGTTCTTGGGGTGAACCAGGCATTGTGCAAGAATATTACATTCTTAGGGTAATCCAGGCAAGAATACAGTCTCTCAATCCTAGGTTTCTGTGCTCACCAAACCAAGTAGCTATTTAGTACCAATAAATGAATTGGAATCTTCCACACATTCAAAATGTTGCCACGTCTGCACATACCTAATAAGTAGAGTCAGAAGTTAAAAGTCTGTATTAACAAAATAGAAAAGTTTTGCAAAAATTTATAAAAACTCACACTCTGGTTTTCCTTCCCGTAATTTTTCAGGTGAAATCAATTGAGGCTAACACATGAGGAAAGGGAATAAAAGTTAACACAGGACTTCCTTTTCCAGAACTGTTCTCTAAGGACTTCTCTGCTAACTCACTTCCACTCACCTTCTTTCCACGTCGCTTCTGTCACTGGAAACACAGTCCTGATTCTCCTTCATGCAATCTGCACCTTCTTCCCTGTCCTAGCATCATCCACTGCCATCCTCCAAACTGCCCCCAGCTTCTAAAGAATATGAAGCACTCACAAAAGGGCTTTTGTTGTTCAATGACGTCTTATTTGCTAAATGTTTCCTCTTGACTTGTGTGTCTTCTGACTGACCTATGGCTGTCACCCTTCCAAGGGTCTGGGTGAAATACCTGCTGAGTGCTATGTTAGAAGTGGCTTGTTTTTCCTAAAACTTATGGTTTGTGCCATATATTCCACTACCAGTGTTCTGGAGCTGGCTTATACTGACTCACAAGAGCTCTTAAATTTTAAATAATTTTGCAAGTTGGTTGTTAAACCATTGGTAACTTACAAATGGCCATGGTGGAAGTATTTAGACCACAGGAACTGATAAACACTACCAACAAAGGCTTTTTGTGTGTTTTGTCTTGGAATTTTTCTTTTTTTTTTTTTTTGGAGAGCTAATTTACCAACACATCACTCTCTCTACCTATGCCTTGAAGGAGATTTCTTCATTTCTTCTGTGAAATCACTGCCCTCCTAAAATTCACTTCTGAAAATACCCTACTAGAAAGTTTTTGGATTTCAGGTTTTGTGTTTCTTTTATAACTTACCCTCCCCAGTCCTCACAAGTACTCCCCCCAAGTGCTGAGCCCCTACTCTTGTCCAGTCACTGTTAAATCTCAGAGGCCACCCATCTACAGAGAGAAAAACAACATCCTTTTCCCTTTGATGCTATATTCACCCCCACACCAACACCCCTCATCTATCATTCAAGAAACAAGGACAGTTCTGAAGAGTACCACGACGTTTAAACAAAACATTTGATGAAAACTATGAACCTACATAACCAAGAAGCTCAAATAACCCCAAGCAACAGGAAGAAATATGAAGAAAACTACAAGGTACAGCATAATAAAATTGCTGATAATCAGTGATAAAGAGACAGTCTTAAAGCACCTGGAGAGAAAAAGACACATTTTGTACAGAACCAAGAGAATAAGAATTACAAGAGACATCAAAAAACAATGCAAGCCAGGAGACAATAGACAGATATCTTTAGAGTATAGAAAGAAAAACTTCTCAACCTAGAGTTCTATATGCAGCAAAAACACCTTTTCAAAAATAATGTTAGCAAAAATGGCAGAGTAAGGACTTCTGAAAATAAATTTTATATCCATAAAAGCAATGAAAACACTGGACATTTTTCCAGAATCAACTTTTTCAGAATTCTGAAAATCAAACAAAGGCAATCTGGGGAGCATTTACTCAAGAAAAAAAAAATGAATCTTACTAAATCAGTGAGTTTTATGGCCTGTTAACTTGTCATTTCTTACTGTCCCTTCTCCTGTTTTGCTATAACCTTGAAAACCAACACCTGCAGTGGTGAAAAACAGGAGCAGGGCAGTAACTAGAGGGGTGGGACAGCACTGGATCTCCTCCAAAGACCAATCCCCAGGGAATTATCATGTAATCTGTTTGTTGATTCCCTGGAAGACCCCACTAGCAAGACCATATATATTTGATCTGACTCGGCACTCATCCAGTACAAATAGGCCCCAGGGGCATTTGGTAAAAACAATCAAAGGCAATTGTTGGAACATCATGACTGCCAAAAGCAACACATAATAATTGGGTAAAAACTGGCTAACCAAAAAGCCTAAAAAGAAAACATGGGGAATGAGATGTCTATAGCAGACTCTGAAAAGCTCTCACATACTTCTGGGATTCTTGAAGGCCATGTGCTTTCATAGGATTGTGCATACTCCCAGAGATGTGTGCTTGCTCAGGAATGACCTGAGAAGCCCTAAACACTCACTTCTGGTTAACGTGGAGGCTCAACACAAGCTAGAAATGAAGGCTGAAATGAAACTGTATGCTGCCTGACTGAATGCTGAAGGCAGGTCCCAACACACAAACTGAGGCCCACCACAACGACTGGGAGACTTCTTGGTTACACACGTCCTGAAGGAAGACGGAAAATGAGTCATTGTTCAATTGGTAGAGTTTCACTTTTGCAAGATGGGAAATTCTTTTGCACAACAATGTGAACATAATTAACACTACTGAACTATATACACTTAAAAATGGTGAAGATGATAAATTTTATGTTATGTGTTTTACCACTTTTTCTTTAAAAAGACATAATAGCCTGGCAATCAATGAAGTCTTGTAGACAAAGTCATTTTCATGGTTCATTTGAAAAGTTTCAATGTTGTGCATGCTTCCACAGTTTGGTGTACTAAGTTTTGTTTTGTTTTGTTTTTAATTTTGTCTAGTTTCTCAACAACTAGAAGAATTTTAAAATGTCATCCAGAATAACCAGGGCAACTTTCATATCCTTTCTAGTTAAAAGATTCATGAATGGTTCTGCAGTACTAGAGTAGACAAGGCAGACAATCTGTTCAAGTGCTTCCCCATTTGTGGGATTGGTGACAGAACATAGTTTCATTTTGTACCTTAAAGTCTTCCTTTGGGAATATGCCAACAAGGAATGTCATCTGGCCTTGACTGCCAGTTGTGATACTTGCTATTGTCTACATAGTCTTCTACTGTGTTAGTTTTGGCATCATTTAGTGGCCTGGGATATACTGCACATGCTCCTACATCAATTACACATGCTCCTACATCAATCCTACGTCAATTACAACCTGAGACCAAACATCTGTCTAAGTGTAAATATTTCCTTTAGCTCTTAAGAGAGGAATCACAACTGGCCATTCTGTAGCTTCTGGAAGCTTCACAAACTGTTTTCACAACCATTCAATTAATTGATTTGGACCATCAGTAAGGTAAAAAACACCTGGTTAATATTTCAGGATCATCATGATGCAAGAGATGAAAACTGAAAAGTAGAATTTGATGAACAAACTTCTCCTTAAGACAAATGTTTTGAAGTGTCCAGGCTAGATTTCTAAAGACGGAAATAATGCACCAAAGGTATAAACATTTTTAAACGTTCACTCTGAAAGTATTTCAAACCTACAAAACAGTTCCAGGGGTACAGATAGGTCCCTTTTACCGATCTTCCCCAGATGCTGACATCTTGCATAACCACAGTACAGTTGTCAAAGCCAGGAAATTAATATTTGTAAAACATTATAACTACGGATCTTATTCAAGTTTCACCAATTGTCCCACTAATGTTCTTTTTGAAAGTTTTGCGGAACCTGGCCAGTATCACACATCACACTTGTTATACTTCCTTGGTCTCATCTAGTCGTGGACAGATCCTCATTTTCTTTGTCTTTTACAGCCTCAACACTTCCAAAAGGTATTCACCAACTGTTTTGTGGAATGTCCCTCAGTTTGTGTTTGTCTCATGTTTTCTCATGATTTAGAATTCAGGCTGTACATTCTGGGCAGGAATATCACAGTGTAGCTACCATACTTGGGGAGAGTGGGGTAGGACACATGATGTCTCTATCTCAATACTGGTGGTATTAACTTTGACTGCTTGGTTTGGTGGTGTGCCTGATTTCTCCACTAAGCAGTTTCTGTTTATTCCCCCTGGATATCTTGTGAGGCAATGCTTTGCCCTCCTAAGTTTAGTATCCACTGACAGTTCTTGCCTGCAAAATTACTGCTGTGGTGTTTGCCAAATAGCAGTAATTTATTTCCATCCTTCCTTCTACATTTATAATTGGGATGCCACTGAAGGGAGGATCTGCCCCTTTTATTTATGTATTCACATCACAATGGACCAAACATTTCCTTTTCTATGGGTATGAACAATTTTTAAGATTTTGGATAGACCTGATAAATTGCCTTCAGAAAGAGTGTACAGATTTACACTCCCTCAGGTACTACATGAGTCTGTCACCTTTCTATACCCATACCAACAGTCATTATGTACAAATAAATTCATTTGTTTAAGAAAAGGATATCTAGTAATTACTTACCTTTGCAGTTTATTGCCTCTTATGTATCTTCACTGTTCATTTGTTTTTCATCTTCCATCATTTGTTATTTTCTATAACATTGCACATTTTACCCTTGTCACCTATGTGTTTATGAGATCTTTTTGCACTGAGGATATTATTACAAATGGAATAATTTGAACATATTTTCTCAATTTCTTTGCATTTTACCTTTACTAATGAATGTCAATTTTACAGTTTTATACGGTCAAATATATTGATGTGTTCCTTTTTTATTTGTGCTGTTGTGGAAAGTTCTTTACCAAATAAAGATACTCAACATGTTCTCTTAGATTTTTGATTAAGTCCAAATTTTTATATGTATTCCTTTTATTCTTCTGAATTATATTCCACTAGGTTTTCCAACATAAACTTTTTTCTTTGTTTCAGTATTTCCCCCCAAAGTTCAGGAATTTTTAAAGGTAGAATTTAAATCACTGGGGAAATATATATATATAACTTTTAATATTAATATGATAACCATCCATTTGGGGGAAAAAACTCCCTACTTCACACTATTTATAAAAATGGATTCCACATGGATATGTGTATTAGAAAAATATTTTTTATCAAGAAAATACAAACTCTACAAATCTAGTCAGCTGGATAAATACATGGCAGATTATCTATCCCTGGACAGTTTGCTAGCATTAGATTAAAGTGAAATAAATATGATTAAGATATCCTTCATCATATTGATACAATATTGCCTGTATCTTAGATTATAACTGAGAGCATACACTATAAAATCTTTTTACTGTTCACGAAAGTTTCTCTAAAGATTTTGGTTACATTCAAGTCTCCTTATCAGGACAGCTATACCCCAAAGCAAGATTTTTATTTGAATAAAAAGGGGCCCATAAGTTGAAATAAATAACAGTATAAAATATATATTTACAAACATTTATGCTTACTAACATAAATATTAATTTATATTACATGTAGGCATAATTGAAGATGATAAAAAGATAACTGTAATGAAGACGAGGAAAAATACAAAACCAAATCAGGGATTCAGGTCTCTTTTTGTCAACACAACACACAAATGCCCCAAATGCTATATGTAATTAGCTGTAAACATCTCATAACAAACCAAACATCCAGGGGGCTCCCTCTGCCCAGGATGCGTTACCGGATGTGGTACGCCCTGAAGCACTTGGCATGGACGCCCTTCTGGCACTTCTCGCAGCGGGTGTTGGTCTGTGAGTGGCACAGGGCACACCGGGTCCTCTTGTCCTGGTGGATGATCCAGTGCCCAATCATGTCAAAGCGGCTCTCGGTTTCCAGCCGCCTGCTTCGTCTCCCTTGGGATGACGTATCCGCGTTGCTCTCTAGGTACACGCAGGCCACATATCTCCGGAAGGCCAGAAGGTCCACCTGGGCATCATGGCAGCATATCCTGTGCAGCTGCCATGCATTGTTAAGAGCAGCGTCAATAACATAGCCAATGAAACTCGAGTACCACTTCATACCCCGGATCTTCACCTTGTACTTGGCGATGTTCTGGTCCATGCGGCCGACACCCCCGACCTTCTCCTGGTACAGCCTCAGCAGTGATGGCTGATGAACCTGGGCCTGTGTCTTGGCTGCTCCCGAGTGATGGTTGGTCAGCCCTGCTGGCTCTATGCCCACAGCGTTGGAGCAGATGTTGACCACACTGCTATCATGCCAGCGGCACACGATGATCTCCTCACTCTCATCAACTTTGTAATCAAACGAACCCCTCTTCATTCTCTTCAGTTCTTTGGGATCTTTAAGGGGACATCGTTCAGTTCTGTACTCACGGACAGTTCCTGTGGCCTTCACTCCTTTCTTCCTTAAAATGGACATCAATTTGACACTTGTAAAAACCTTGTCAAAAAATATGTGGTATGGCAGACACCCACGTGTCTGAAGTGCATCCACAAATTTCACCACCATACTGCCTCCTAGGTCCAGGCCCCTGTCTGGCTTAGTGAACAGTGTGCCCTGTGAGGGCTCGAACCACACCAAATAGCCCCTGCTCGTCGTCCCACACCAGATCTTGTAGCCCAGCCGCACAGGTTTCCCCGCAGGCAGATGCTTGGACCCCCGGTGTCCAAAGTATTCACACATAGACTCGCCAAAGCTGTAGAACTCTTCCAAGGGTGCATGCTTCTGGAAATTGTAGTTCATGCGGACAATGAGAGGCCTCACCTTGGCAAACCTATCACTTTCATCAAGCTCACTGTTATCTGCAAAATGCAGGTATGAGAAGATCAGTTCAAATCTGTCCCTTCTAATTGCATCAGCCACAAGATGATGATGTGAATCAGGGGATGTTTCCCAAAACATCCTTCTCCTTGGATAGGAGATATACCCACTTAAAATCAAAATGCCCAAAACACACTTCAATTCCTGGGCTGTGAGACCCAGGTTGACATTCTTCTGCCAAGCATAACGATTGGTTTCATTAACAATAAAATTAATTGTTCCTTCATCAAAAAACAATTCAAAGAGGCCTACAGGACTCAGTTCCTGGCTTTTGAGATCCTCCATATGAGGATCTGATGCTGTCCAACTGGTGAAGTCCGGGCGGATATCTCTTCTGGTCCAGACATGTGGAGGTTCCACTACTGCCTTTTGCTTCTTCATGGCTGGCTGCAGCTGCAGCTCATCCTCATCCTCCCCGGAGCCAGAGTCCTCAGGCACAACAAAGGCATGCAGCACATTGCCGGGCAGGTGGGTTCCTCGCCGGCCATCTTCATCACCCGAGTCCTCATCAGTGAAGTCCCCTGAAGCATTGTTGGGCGGTGCAATGAAGATCTCCTCCCTACTCTGGCCAGACTCCTCCTCCTCCAGAGCATTCAGAACCTCAAGCAACTTCATGGACTTCAGCTTTGAGCCGGTTCTTCTCCCGGGAGTGAGGCTGCTGCGATGACAGGAAACAGAATGAAGAGAGGCCATGCAGGAAAGCCAGTGCTTCAGCAGAAAACTCCACTGAAGCACTGCCCAAGAGGAGGGCACTCCCGCTGCAACAGCATCCTGGGCCTAACACCGTAAGGCATAGTGCCAGATAAGTGAGTTTTCCAGACAAACACAAATTACTCATCTAAGTGCAGAAGTATTTTAATGAAGGGAGGCATTCTAAAGAGGTATTCCATATTTCCTTTCCTTCTTAAATAAAGTGTCTGAATAGAGGATCCCCTCTAGTGATGAATCCAGGTGCCACTGTTATCACCTGGTTAACAGTAACTGTCAACGGGAAGGCTCGGCTGCTGAAGTGACATCCACCGATGTCTCCTGACTCAGTGGCCCTAGCAGCTCTGCTTTCATGCTTCTGCCTTATCTGTCTCTTCCCTTTTTCTTATTCACTTGGCATATATAAGTTTCCTCACTTCCCAACTTCTCAAACTCTCCCTACTTGAACTCTCACTACCCAAATTCAGGACCTAAACAGATTCAGACAGATTTTCACAAAGCTCCCTCAACATCTGATATCCTACTGCATACTGACTGTTAAATAGATTTGGAAACATGGAACCCCCTGCTATTCTAACTCTCCCTGTGCGTGTAGGAACCAAATACAAGAGATATCTGTATTTAGTGGGCACCAACCACGAGCAGGTGCTGCCCAGGGGCTGGCAGTGGGCACACTCCACTCCCTGACCTGCATAGCACTTGTTTCCAAATGGAGGAGACAGAAAACACATCAACAAACACGTAGCTATGCAGGACGGCATCAGGTAGCGATGAGGGCCATCCTGAATAAGGGACAGAGAATGCAGCAAAGGAATAGGGCTGGGGGTGCTACTTTAGACATATGATGAGGGAGGGCTCACAGGGCAGATGGCCTGGAGAGGTGAAGGAGTGAGCCTTGCAGACAGCTGGAGACTGGGTGTCCCAGAGGGAGAGAAAGAACTGTAGGTACAGGTGCAAGGCCCTGTGGTTGAAGGGACTTGATATCTATGAACAGCAAGGAGGTTAGTGACACTGCAGATGTAGTGCGGGGAGGAGAGTAGAGTAGAGCAGAGGTGGCTGGGTTCAGGGCCAAGGCCCCACAGGGTTCCAGAGGTCCTGATCAGGACTTCCAGTTGTATTCAGTTATCACAGGAAGCCCCTGAGGGGATGGAGCAGGACAGTGAGGGGTCAAATACATTACTCTGGCTATGAGAACAGACTGGACTTGGGAAGGTGGGCACTGCTGCTGCCCTATGCCTTGGCCTCTGCATGAGAAAAGCCGTGCACCAGAGGGAGGATGCAGGCTTTACCACAAAGGCTATTTCTCTGCCTGCTCTTAGGCTTTGGAGTTTAAGCTGCATTACAGATTCACTCCAACCTCACTTCCAGGACACTGACTCCACCAGCCACCCCTGCTGGAGGCTAGAGCACAACAAGTCTGACCTCTGGGGAGATGAGGTATGCCTCAAGCGCTCCATGGCCAGCCAGAAAAGGAGAGGAAACCTGAAGCTCTTCCTTTCCATGGACCTCGAACTAAGACACGTTCTCAAAGGGTAACAGCCATCTTCATGCCTCCCCTGACCTCCCCTGGTCTACAGCAGCAGATCCAAGCCTGCCCAGCCACAATCTCTGCTAGTCTCACCACTCAAACTGCTGCTCACCCACAGGCTCTCAAACCTCTGTGCATACCTGTTCAAACCCTTGGAGTGAGAAAGCCTGCAGGAACTGAGGCAGCCCCACAGACAACCATCTTGTGTCTTGAAAGATAAGGAAAGTAAATCACATTTTTAGATCAAGTGCAGAACTAGAGCTACAGAGCTGCACCTGTACTGTACCACACACACTCTTTTGTCTGCCTTGTCTTTTCTCCAATCTTCCTCTGTCCTCTCCCTCCTTGGTGCTTCATAGACACCAAGTGCTTAGGGTGGCCAGCAGGACTGAGAACTGAAAATGTTATAGACTTGGTCTTTCAAAAGCAGAGAAGTAAATAGAGTCAGCCTTGAATAACATGGGTTTGAACTATGTGAGTCCACTTATACATCGATTTTTTTCAGTAAATACGTCCTGGAGTACTACATGATCCTCATTTGGTTGGAACCGCCAGTGCAGAGGGACCGATTATAAAGTTATACACAGATTTTCAAATGCGCAGAGTCAGCACCCCTAATCCCCATGTGTTCAAGAGTCAACTGTACTTGCATAAAGCCTTTCATCAAACATTACTCCTACCTTGATGATGAAGCCATGATATACTGTGAACATGAGGTTGTCTTTACTTGCAGAGTCTAAGAATCTGTAAGACAACAGAAGTCAGATTTAAGAAATCATATCTTAATTAGCAAAGGAATACGACCTTCTCTACCATTTAAGGGAAAAAAATCTCAAGATTCACTATCAACCAGAGGGAAATAGATCAAGTACACACAGGAAATGATGTGTAGTTGACTGGCTAGTCAGAGGGAAAAAGAATAAGCTCCCCCATCTCACACCTCACAACAAAATACATTCTAGAGCAGGGTTTCCCATAGTCAGAACTATTGGCATTTTGTTTCTTGTGGGGGGCTGTCCTATGTATTATGTGATGTTTAACAGCATCCCAGGCCTCCATCTACTAGATACCAATAGAACAACTACCCCACTAGTTGTGAAAAACAAAAAGGTTTCTAGACAAATGTCCTCTGGTGGGGAGAGTAGGAGGTAAAATCTCCCCTGGTTGAAGACTACTGTCCTACATCAGCACTGCCAATAGAACTTGCCACAATGATAGAAATGTTTTATATCAGTGCTGTCCAATATGGTAGCCATGAGGCACATATGGGTATTAAGCACTGGATATATGGCTAGTGTGACTGAGAAATTGAATTTTTAATTTTATGTAATTTTAAGTAATTCAAATTTTAATACTCACATGTGGATGGTGGCTACTATATTAGGTAGTGAAGTCCTAGATGTATTAAGTATTAGTTGCAAAAAAGCAAAACTTTTAAAGTATATTAATGACCAAAGAGGGAAACCTTTCTTATAGAAAACACAGAAACTTAAAGGAGGATGGATAATTTTAACTACAGCAAACTTCCAACAAATCTGTAGTAGGCAGAAGGCCCAAAGGACCCCAAATAGGTTGAACTCAAATAGGGTTACACCAAGACACATTATAATTAAATTGTCAAAAGTCTAAGACAAAGAAAGAATTTGGAAAGCAGCAAGAGAAAGAGAAATTACATACAGGGGAATCCCTATAAGACTAGTAGCAGATTTTTCAACAGAAACTTTTCAGACCAGGAGAGAATGGGATGATGATATATTGAAAATGTAGAAAGAAAAAACTATCAACTAAGAATGTTATTCTCGGCAAGCTGTCCTTCAAAATTGAAGAAGACATAAAGACTTTAACAAGCAAACAAAAGCTGAGGGTGTTCATACCACAAGACCTGCTTTAAAAAAAATGCTAAAAGGAATTCTTCAAGTAGAAGTAAAAGGGCACTAATTACATCATAAAATCATATGAAGATAGTGTAAAACTCATTGGTAATGGTAACTATAAAGTCAATCAGGTAATAGGGGTGTATAATTCACTAACAACTCTAGATTTAAAGTTAAAAGCTAATGCATATATGTAGAATCTAGAAAAATGGTACCGATGAACCGGTTTGCAAGGCAGAAATAGAGACACAGATGTAGAGAAAAAAATGTATGGACACCAAGGCGGGGGAGCGGGGGCAGGGGGTGGGGGAGTGGGATGAATTGGGAGATTGGGATTGACATATATACACTAATATGTATAAAGTAGATAACTAATAAGAACCTGCTGTATAGCACAGGGAACTCTACTTCGTTTTACTGTGCAGTAGAAACTAACACAACATTGTAAAACAACTATACCCCAATTTTAAAAAAAAGGGAAAAAAAAATTTTAAAACAACTATAACTACAATAATCTGTTATTAGATAAATACTATAAAAAGAATGTAAACTGTAGCATCGATAATCTAAAGTGTGAGGGGGAGGAGAAGTAAAAGAGTAAAGTTTAGAAATGTTATAGAAGTTAATAAGGTGTTACCAGTTTAAAATAGGGTGTTATCATTTCAAGATTATTTTATGTAAACCTCATGGCAAACACAAAAGAAAAACTCATTGTAGTTACACAAAAGAATATGATAAAGAAGTCAAGACATAATGATACAATAATTCATCAAATCATAAAAGAACACAACAGGAATAGAAGAAACAAAGGATTTATAAAACAGAAAATGATGGACAAAATGAAAACAGTTAGTCCTTACCTATCAATAATTACTTTAAATGTAAATTCATTAAATTATCTAACCAAAAGCCACGGAATGGCTTAATGGATAAAAAAATAAGATCCAATGATATGCTACTGACAAGATACTCACTTGACCTTTAAATATACATATAGGCTGAGTGTAAAAGGATGGAAAAAGATATTTCAAGCAAATAGTAACCAAAAAAAAAGCAGGGGTAGCTATACTTATGTCAGTCGAAATGAACTTTACTAAAATGGAAACAAGAAAATAAGATAATTACCTAATGAAAAACAACAATCCATCAAAAGATATAACAATTGTAAATATTTAAGCACTAAATATTTGAGCACCTAAATATATAAACCAAATACTAAGAGAAGAAAAAGGAGAAATAAACAATGATAAGATAATAGTGGGAGACTTTAATACCCCACTCTCAACAATGGTAGATCATTCAGACAAAGAATCAGTAAGGAAACATCAGACTTGAATGCCATTATAGACCAAATGCACATAAAAGAGATATACAGAACATTCTATTCAACAACAGAAAAATATACGTTCTTCTTAAGCACACATAGAACATTTACTGGGATGTTACATGTTAGGCCACAAAAAAAGTCTTAGCAAATTCAACAAGACCAAAATCATACTAAGTATCTTTCCTGAACACAGTGCTATAAAGCTAGAAATCAGTAACAGGAGGAAAACTGAAAAACTCAAGAATGCATAAAAATAATTCTCCTGAACAACCAATGTAGCAAAGAAGAATTAAAAGGAAAATAAAAAAGTATCTTGAAACAAACAAAAATGGAAACACAATATACAAAAACAGTGGATGTTAGCAAAAGCAGTTCTAAGAGTGAAGTTTATAGCCATAAACACATACAGAAAGAAAAGAGAACTATCTCTAATAAACAACCCAACTTTACACCTCAAGGAACTAGAAAAAAGAACAAACTAAGCTTAAAGTTAGCAGAAGGAAGGAAACCATAAAGATTAAGAGCAGAAATAACTAAAGGAGAGAATAAAAAAATGAGAAAAGATTAACGAAACTAAGAGTTTGTTCTTTGAAAAGATAAACAAAATTGACAAACCTTTAGCTAAACTATCCAAGGAAAAAAAAAAAACCAAACCAACAAAATTATAAATCAAAGAGAAGACATTACCACTGATACCACAGAAATACAAAGGATCTGTGCACCTGAAACTATCACATTGTTAATCAGCTATACTCCAGTATAAAATAAAAAGTTAAAAAAAAATACAAAGGATCATAGAGGGCAGTAGGAACATTTATATGCCAACACACTGGACAATGTAGAAGAAATGGATAATTCTTAGAAACAAAAAACATACCAAGACTGAATCAAGAAAAAAGAGAAAAAGTGAACGAACCAGTTACTAGTAAGGAGACTGAATCAGTACCCAAAACCTCCCAACAAAGAAAAGCCCAGGACCAGAGGGATTCAAGGTGAATTTTACCAAATATTTAAAGAATTAATGCCAATCCTTCCCAAACTCTTCCAAAATATCAAAGAGAAGGGAACACCCCTAAACTCATTTACAAGGTCAGTATTACCATGATACCACAGCCAGAACAAGGACATTACAAGGAAGGAAAACTACAGACAAATATCCTTGATGAATACAGATGCAAAAATTCTAAATAATATACTATCACATCAAATTCAACAGTACATTAAATGATCAAATGGGGTTTATCACAGGAATGCAAGGATTCTTCAATATATGCAAATCAATCAATGTGATATGCCATATTAACAAATTGAAGGATAAAAATCATAGGATCATCTCAATAGATGCAGAAAAAGCTTTTGACAAAATTCAACAGCCATTTATGATAAAAACTCTCCAGAAAGTAGACTAGAGGGAACCTACCTCAACATAATACAGGCCATATATGAAAACCTACAGCCAACATCATTCTCAATGGTGAAAAACAGAAACCATTTCCTCTAAGATCAAGAACAACACAAGGTTGCCCACTCTCACCACTATTATTCAACATAGTTTTGGAAGTTTTAGCCACAGCAATCAGAGAAGAAAAATAAATAAAAGGAATCCAAATCAGAAAAGAAGAAGCAAAACTGTCACTGTTTGCAGATGACATGATACTATACATAGAGAATCCTAAAGATGCTACCAGAAAACTACTAGAGCTAATCAATGAATTTGGTAAAGTAGCAGGATACAAAATTAATGCACAGAAATCTCTTGCATTCCTATACACTAATGATGAAAAATCTGAAAGAGCAATTAAGGAAACACTCCCATTTACCACTGCAACAAAAAGAATAAAATACCTAGTAATAAACCTACCTATGGAGACAAAAGACCTGTATGCAGAAAACTATAAGACACTGATGAAAGAAATTAGAGACGATACAAACAGATGGAGAGATATACCATGTTCTTGGATTGAAAGAATCAACAGTGTGAAAATGACTATACTACCCAAAGCAATCTACAGATTCAATGTAATCCCTATCAAACTACCAATGGCATTTTTCACAGAACTAGAACAAAACATTTCACAATTTTTATGGAAACACAAAAGACCCCGAATAGCCAAAGCAATCTTGAGAAAGTAAAACAGAGCTGGAGGAATCAGGCTCCGACTTCAGACTATACTACAAAGCTACAGTACTCAAGACAGTACGGTACTGGCACAAAAACAGAAATATAGATCAATGGAACAGGATAGAAAGCCCAGAGATAAACCCACACACATATGGTCACCTTATCTTTGATAAAGGAGGCAAGAATATACAATGGAGAAAAGACAGCCTCTTCAATAAGTGGTGCTAGGAAAACTGGACAGCTACATGTAAAAGAATGAAATTAGAACACTCCCTAACACCATACAGAAAAATAAATTGAAAATGGATAAAAGACCTAAATGGAAGGCCAGACACTATAAAACTCTTAAAGGAAAACATAGGCAGAACACTCTCTGACAGAAATCACAGCAAGATCCTTTTTGACCCACCTCCTAGAGAAATGGAAATAAAAACAAATATAAACGGGACTTAATGAAACTTAAAAGCTTTTGCACAGCAAAGGAAACCATAAACAAGATAAAAAGACAACCCTCAGAATGGGAGAAAATATTTGTAAATGAAGCAACTGACAAAGGATTAATCTCCAAAATATACAAGCAGCTCATGCCGCTCAATATCAAAAAAACAAACAACCCAATCCAAAAATGGGCAGAAGACCTAAATAGACATTTCTCCAAAGAAGACATACAGATAGCCAACAAACACATGAAAGGATGCTCAACATCATTAATCATTAGAGAAATGCAAATCAAAACTACAATGAGGTATCACCTCACACCGGTCAGAAAGGCCATCATCAAAAAATCTACAAACAATAAATGCTGGAGAGGGTGTGGAGAAAAGAGAACTCTCTTGCACTGTTGGTGAGAATGTGAACTGATACAGCCACTATGGAGAACAGTAAGGAGGTTCCTTAAAAAACTAAAAACAGAACTACCATATGACCCAGCAATCCCACTACTGGGCATATACCCTGAGAAAACCATAATTCAAAAAGAGACATGTACCACAATGTTCACTGCAGCACTATTTACAATAGGCAGGACATGGAAGCAACCTAAGTGTCCACTGACAGATGAATGGATAAAGAAGATGTGGCACATATATACAATGGAATACTACTCAGCCATAAAAAGGAACAAAATTGAATTATTTGTAGTGAGGTGGATGGACCTAGAGTGTCTCACAGAGAGTGAAATAAGTCAGAAAGAGAAAAACAAATACCATATGCTAACACATATATATGGAATCTAAAAAAAAAAAAAAATGGTTCTCATGAACCTAGGGGCAGGACAGGAATAAAGATGCAGACGTAGAGAATGGACTTGAGGACATGGGGAGGGGGACGGGTAAGCTGAGACAAAGTGAAAGAGTAACACTGACATATATACACTACCAAATGTAAAATAGATAGCTAGTGGGAAGCAGCAGCATAGCACAGGGAGATCAGCTCGGTGCTTTGTGAACACCTAGCGGGATGGGATAGGGAGGGTGGGAGGGAGATGCAAGAGGGAGGGGATATGGGGATAAATATATACATATAGCTGATTCACTTTGTTATACAGCAGATACTAACACACCAGTGTAAAGAAATTATATTCCAATAAAGATGTTCAAAAAAAAAATCATACACCATGATTAAGTGGGAGTCATCCCTGGGATGCACGGGTGGTATTGATAAAACATTTGCAAACCAACGTGATACACAACATCATTAATAGAATGAATGATAAAAATCATAGGAACATCTCAATAGATACAGTAAAGCACTTGACAAAACACCATATCCTTTTAAGATAAAACTCTCAACAACTTAGGTATAGAAGGAACATACCTCAACATAACAGAGGTCACAGATGACAAGCACACAGCTAACATCATATTCAGTGGTGAAAGACTGAAAGCTTGTCCTCTAAGATCAGGAACAAGACAAGGATACCTACTCTCACCCCTCCTATTCAACATAGTACTAGAAGTCCTACCAGAGCAATAAATTAAGAAAATGAAATAAAAAGCATCAGAATTGGAAAGGAAGAAGAAAAACTGTCTCTATTTACAGATGACACGATTTTACATACAGAAAACCCTAAAAACTTCACAAAAAAACTGTTAAATCTAATTAATGAATTCAGTAAAGTTGCAGGATATAAGATCAACATACAAAAATCAGTAGCATTACTATACTTTAAAACTGAATTCTCTTAAGAATTGGAGAATGGGACTTCCCTGGTGGTCCAGTGGCTAACACTCCATGCTCCCAATGCAGGAGGCCCGGGTTTGATCCCTAGTCAGGGAACTAGATCCATACGCTGCAACTAAGAGTTCTCATGCCGCAACTAAGGATCCTGTATGCCGAAACTAAAGATTCCAAGTGCCGCAACTGAAGATTCCGCATGCTGCAACTAAAGACCCTGCATGCCGCAACTAAGACCTAGTGTAGCCAAAAAATAAATAAATATTTTTAAAAAAGGGAATTGGAGAATATTACCCCACTACAAGAGCATTAAACAATAAAATATATAGGAATAAATTTAACCAAAGAAGTAAAAAAAAAAAAATCCCTATACTGGAAACTACAAATCATTGATGAAAGAAACTGAAGACAAAAATATCCCACGATTATGGATTGGAAGAATTAATATTACAATGTCTATACTACCCAAAGCCACCTACAGATCCAATGCAATCCCTATCAAGATTTAATGGCATTTTTTATAGAAGTAGAAAAAACAATCCATAAGATTTGAAAGCTTGTTCCATAAACAAGCTTTATAAAAGCGTGTTCCATAAAATTTGTATGGAACCACAAAAGACCTCAAATAGTCAAAGCAATCCTAAAAAGAAGAACAAAGCAGGAGGCATTACACTTCCTCATTTCAAACAATATTATAAGGTTATAGTAATCAAAGGGATCAAGATAGCAACGTGAGAGGACATGGAGCTCACTGCCCACCACAAACAAATCAAAAATATATCTACACGTAAACAATTTTCACTGAAAACTGAGTGGAAACTGGCAGAAGGACTGCTGTACAAACAAGGAGGTAGGAAAGATATATACGTGATCAGGTATGAAGGGAAGAAAAGATGGGGTCAGGACCTGGTGCTCCTGGAAGGGGACTCAGAGGAAATGGAAGATTATAAGGGCAGACACCTGCCCTGGGAAGTGAGCAATTCAAGCCACAGATTAGGTGCCCCAGTCCTGGAGTGCTACATGGAGGAGATTAGATATTTTTCCAAAGAAAATATTGAATGGCCAACAGGTACATGAAAAGGTGCTCAACATCACTAATCGTCAGACTTCCCTGGTGGCGCAGTGGTTAAGAATCCGGCTGCCAATGCAGGGGACACAGGTTCGAGCCCTGGTCCGGGAAGATCCCACATGCCGTGGAGCAACTAAGCCCTGTACGCCACAACTACTGAGCCTGCACTCTAGAGCCCGCAAGCCACAACTACTGAGCTTGCATGCCACAACTACTGAAGCCTGTGCGCCTAGAGCCCATGCTCTGCAACAAGAGAAGCCACCGCAATGAGAAGCCCAGGCACTGCAATGAAGATCCAACGCAGCCAAAAGTAAATAAATAAATAAATAAATTTATCTTTAAAAAATCACTAATCGTCAAGGAAATGCAAATCAAACCCACAATGAGATATCACCTCACTCCTGTTAGAATGGCTGTCATCAAAAAGACACATCAAGCATGTGGAAAAAAGGGAACCCTTGTGCACTATTGGTGGGAATGCAAACTAGAGCAGCCACTACGGAAAACAGTATGGAGGTTCCTCAAAAAAGTAAAAATAAAGCTACCATACAGTCCAGCAATTCCACTTCTGGGTATACATCCAAAGGAAATGAAGTCACTATTTGAAGAAATATCTGCATCCCCACGTTCACTGAAACATTATTTACAATAGCCAAGATGTGTCCACTGAAGAAAATGTGGTACATATATATAATGGAATGTTATTCAGCCATAAAAAAGAAGGAAATCCTATCATTTGTGACAGCATGGATGCACTTGAGGGCATTATGCTAAGTGAAATAGGTTAGACAGAAAAAGACAAATATCGTATGATCCCACTTATATGTAGAATCTAAAAAAACAAACAAATGAACTCACATAAAAAGAATCAGATTTGTGGTCACCAGAGGTGGTGGGTTTAAGAAGAGGGAATTGGTTGACGGTGGTGAAAAGGTCAAGTGTCCAGGTATAAAATAAACGAGGAAGTCTCAGTTTATAACTGGGGAAATATGTACATGATGACCATAGTTAACACTGCTGTATAGTACCTTTGGAAGTTGCTAAGAGATTAAATCCTACAAGTTGTCATCACAAGGAAAAAAAATTTCTTCTTCGTAACTATATGAGATGGATGTTAACTTACTATAGTAATTTACAATATAAGTATGACAAGTCATTATGTGGTACAGTTTAAACTTATACAGTGTTGTATGTCAATTATTATCTCAATAAAACTGAAAAAAAAAAATTAAAAAGCCAACTTCAAAACAATAGGAACGTTTCGTGGAGTTCTTACTCACCCTTGACCTACCCCCTTTCCAGTGCTGCAGCAATCTTAGTCTTGAGTAGCCAGAAGCCCAATTCCCAGTTTTCCCCTCAAACTAAAGGGAGAAAGAGCAAACCTGACTGCAAATTATTGTGTATTTCTGTTCTAACGTGTCTTAAGGATACCTAAAACACTGGTGTGGCAGAAAAAGCTGTGAGGCAGAATACAAATCCACAGACGTATGGAGCAACAGACTGTGGGTAAAGATACATAACAGACCATTTAAGGCTATTTGGAAATACAGGACATTCAAAAGCTTCCACATATATGGAGGAATTTAAGAAAGCCACATGCAAGCCCAAGACACACGCTCAGAAAACTCCTGAGAAGACCTTAAACTTTTACCTCGGGCTAATCCCAAGATTAAGAGTATCCTAACTAAGTGATGAAGGAGTGTCCCAGCAAAGAGCAAATATGTAAAGACGGGGAGAGGTAGATGGTCTTTTTTGGGTTTTTTTCAGTGTTTTTTTGTTTGTTTCAGCTCCTGAGATTCATGGAATTCTCTGTCAAAAGATTAGCTGAACACAAGCTATAGGAACAGAGTTTCAGTGATCACACATGACAATATACAGTCTTTGCAGAAATAGTTTGGAAAAGTCCCAAAACAAATGAACTACAATGGCCTTCAAAAAATTTAAAAAAGCAAACCCTGGGGAAGGCAAGGAGTCTAATTTCCAGAGTTACCACATCATAATAGAAAAACATTCAATTTTTAGCAAAAAAATCACAAGGCACAAAAAGAAACAAGAAAATGTGGCTCATTTAAAGCTGACAGAACCAACTCTGAGGAAACCTAGACATCAGACTTACTAGACAAAGACTTTAAAATAATCATCTTAAATATGCTGCAAGTAAATGGAAAACATGGACAAAGAACTAAAGGAAATCAGGTAAACAATATATAAACAAAGCTGAAATGAAAAATTCACTAGAGGAGTTAACACCAGAGTTGTGAAGGGAGAAAAAAAGGACTGAACACAGGACTATTAAAAATATCAACTCTTACAAACAGAAAAAATATATATATGAAGAAAAGTGAACAGAGCCTAAGAGACTTGTGGGTCACCATCAAGTCAGTCAACATACACATTTTTAGAATCTCAAAAGGAAAAGAGAAAAAAAAGGGCACAGACATTACTTGAAAAAACAATAGCCATAAGTTTCCCAAATTTGAGGGAAGACACAGATCTACAAATCTTGAAGTAGGATAAACTAAAGAGACCCACACCAACACACATCATAATCAAATTGGCCAAAGCCAAAGCAAGAATCTTGAAATCAGGAAGAGAGAAGCAATTCATAGTATAAAGGATCTGCAATAAGATCATCAGTCAATTTCTCATCAGAAACCTCAAAGGCCAAAAGGTAGTGAGATGATATATTTAAAGTGCTAAAAGAAAAAAAATTGCGAACCACAATTTCTATATTCAGCAATACTGTCCTTCAAAAATGAGGGAGAAATTAAGATATTCCCAGACAAACAAAAGTTGAAGGAATTCATTACCACTAGACCCACAATACCAGAAATGCTAAAGAGAGTCCTTAATGTTGAAAGGAAAGGATGCTGGACAGTAACTCAGTCATACTCGAGAAAAGATAAAGTTACCAGTAAGGGTAAATATATAAACCCATATTTTAAAAAAAAAATTGTTGTCATTTTAGTTTGTAACTCCACTTCTTATTTTCTACAGAATTTAAAAGATGAATGCATAAAAAACAATTTTAAATTAAAGATGTAATTTTTGACATCAGTAATATAAGGGGGGAAGAACTTTGTAAGAGAGGAGTTTATGTATGCAACTGAAGCAAAGTTGCTATCAACTGAAATTAGTTACATTAGGATATTCTATATAATCCCATGGTAACTGCAAAAAAAAAATCTAAAGAATATGCATGAAAGGAGATTAAAAGGAAATCAAAACATGTCACTGCAAAAAATCAACTAAACACAAAAAAGGTAGGCAGTAATGGAGGAAAATGAGAGACAAAAGAGCTATAAGATAGATAGATAGACAGACACAAAACAAATAGCAATGTGACAAAATAAGTCTCCCCTTTTCAGTAATTATTTTTAAAGTAAATAGATTAAACTATCTAATCAAAAGGCAGATATGGGGGAGGTGATATCAACAGATGATGGACTAGGAAGCTCTAGGTCCTCATTCCCCACAGAAATGCAAGTTAACATCAATATACGGGCCAGAATACCTTTATGAAAACACTACTAAATTGGAAAAACCCAGTCTTCCTCCTCCTGGGTAGGAAAAAACCCAGTCTTTCCCTCCTTTGTTTCTCTCCTGTGTGTCTTCTTTACCACTCGCACAGAACATTTCACTTCTGACACTTCTAGTGACCAAATTCGGGGTAGGGGGGTCCGCACAAGTAACTCTCTGCAACACCAGCTGGGTGTCCAACAGTTCTGACACTAACTACCTGGAGACTACCTGTGTCAGATCCCACAGGTTAAGGGCTCAGTACCATAAAACTGCTCCCCACATCAGATGCCAATTACAAGTAGTAGGTCCCCAGGTTACCCACAACTTCTGTCTGACTTGGCTACAAATCAGGGGTTCCCATGATCCCTTCCTTGGGTTCAATGAATTTGCTAGAGCGGCTCACAGAACTCAGGGAAATGCTTTATGTTTACCAGTTTATTAAAGGATATGATAAAGGATGTAGATGAACAGCCAGATGAAGAGATGCACAGGCCAAGGTATGGGGAAAGGGTGCAGAGCTTCCATGCCCTCTTCAGGCATGCCACTCTCGCAGCATCTCCATGTGTTCACCAATCCGGAAGCTCTCTGAATCCCGTACTTTTGGGATTTTTATGGAGGTTTCATCATGTAGGCATGATTTATCATTAATCCCGTTTTCAGCTCTCTCCCTTCTCAAGAGAACGGGAAGTGGGTGGGGCTGAAAATTCCAAGCTTCCAATCATGGCTTGGTCTTTCTGGTGACCATCCCTCATCCAGGAGCCATCCAGGCACCCAACCAGAGTCACCTCATTAGAACAAAGGACACTCCTATCACGCAGGAAATTACAAGGGTTTCAGAAGTCCTCTGCCAGGAACCCAGGTCAACAACCAAATATTAGGACAAAAGATGCTCCTAGTGCTCTTATCACATAGGAAATTACAAGGATTTCAGGAGCTCTGTTCCAGGAACTGGGGCAGAGATCAATATATATTTTCTATTATCTCATAGCCCACCCCCTGGGCTCTGGCCACAGACCCCTTACAGCAAAATGATACCCAAGTCAAAAGACACTGGCACATTACTAGAATCCCATGCAATCATTAATAATCATTCCAGTTCATCATTTTGTTGTATGAGGATGTCTCCCAGGGTTAGGCCACTCCTGTTTGCAGTCTTTCATTCGATCATATCAGGTTCCAAAAGGAGTGGTTTCAGCAAACAGATGGCTTCACTCTTTCAGACATCTGACATAATTGAGCTAAGAAACAATGTCATCTCTTGCTCTGAGCTCTTTTGAGGTACTAATGTAATACTGAATTTACCTTTTTACATAACACATTTATTCACTACTTACCCTTAGCTACTATTCCTCCTTCTCTTCACTTATACCCAAACTCTTCCATTTTTGGAAGGTTCATTAGATTCAACCATTGTGCTGGTCTAGGTTGCAGAAAGCAGTATTAGCCTAGCAAGTGCCTTCCCTCAGTCCACTCCCATTTAGAGAGGGTGAGGTTATGCAGGTACAGAACTAGTGGGCTATCTTTACCACCAAGCAATATAGCTACATTCAGTCTTGTCAGATGGGATGAAGGCACATTCTGCCCCATCAGGCCCTTAGGAATTAAAAATATAGTTATAGTTTCTTGCCTAGGAATCATTCTTGTTTTGGGGCACTTGTATTTGCAGCCCTGGTCACATGACCACTGCCATCAGGTAGGAAAAACAAAAAGTTGAGGTGATGTGAGGAAGAAAAAGAAAAAAAAAGAGAGAGAAAAAAAAAACTATAGTTATTATACCAACATCCTTCTCCTTTGGCAAGAAGGTAAGTCATATCAGCATCCTTTGTCACCCTTACTCCCCTAGATCCACCAGAAAAATAGAGGAATCTATCCAGTGGGGACACTCTTCTAGTCCCACTCATGTTTTTTATGAGTAGACACTCATGAAGGTGTGTAAAGCCAGCCCTTCATGCCTTTATTTTCCTCCATTTTAGACAACCAATGCTTCAAATGCCCATTCCAATTCTCTATCAAACTAGTAGTCAGAGGAGAATATTTCTGTGCCCATTGTTGGACACTACCGATTGTAAAATGTGTTCCTTGGTGTAAAGAAATGACAGTCAGCAACCCAAATTGGTGCAGTATCTTCTGTTCCAGTTCTTTCACAGTATTCTGAGCATTTTCATCTACCATTGGGCAGGCATAGCCCTGTCCAGAGTCAGTGTCTATTCCCAGTGTCAGGACCCATTTGTAGCCCCCCATGGCTACCATCATTGTCTCACATGCCAGCCATGATCAGAGCCTTCCCACCAGGGAATCTACCATATAGCCATGTGCAATCTCTGTCTCTCTCGTTGACAGAGAGAACTTCTCTTACTGGCATTTTGTGCATGAGAGTACAAGAAGACTATGAGGAAATTCAACCCATCTTTACTTTACTGCAGTGACCCCTATGTCCATACATTTCATGGACCCAGGTGGCCATCTCAAGGGAGCACACAGGAGTATCTGCTTGCTAATTCCAATCACTTACTAAACCTGGAAAAGAGTTCTTCTGATGGGCACTGACATGTCCTCCTTTAATGCACCCCGCAAATTTCCACAAGCCTGTGCCCCACAAGGGCATCCCTTTAATGGGCCAGGTTTCCATTGCCCTCCTGCCTGACCATATGGCCAGTCTATTGGCCAGCATCCATGAATCAATAAAAACCCAAACATAGGGGCTTACACCATTGTTCAATTCTTCCATCACTGTTAGGAAAACAGCATGCACGTCAGCCCACCAAGCTGATTTGTTTTACCTTCTTCAATCAGAGTGGTGGCCTTCCAAATAGGATGTTGCCCATTCACCTTCTAAATGCCATCCACAAACCAAGCAACTCTTTGTTGGTCAGTTGAGAGTTCTTTATAGGGCACTGTCCAAGTGACAAAAGAATCCAGCAACTCCTCACACAGTTACAGAGTCAGTCCTAGAGAAAAAGAAGCCCCCTACTCGTGAGTATCTCCTTGCACTCCCCAGGCAGCATCATCCTGTATAAACCATTTCTATTTTATTATGAAATCCTTCCAGGCACTGCCATCCCCATTAGAGTGATTCTCTGACATCATCCTACACATTGAGTATTTCAGGTTTTAAGATAATTTTATGTCCTTCAGTCATAGGGGAGCTTCAATTAATAATGTCAAATGGCAAGATAGTAAATGCCCCTCAAATGGAAATTGTCTAGTATAAATTCCCAGTAGTGTTCGCTGGGAGGCACTCACAGGCTTTTGTCATAAACCACAGTCTAGGCTCCACACGGGCTATCACACAGAGAATTTGTCCCTACCAGCAATCCAACTTCTATTCCATGCTCCTTACTGGTTCCAATTTATCAGGTCCGATTAATATTGCTCAAAGGGTAGAGTTACATGCCTTCTGTTTACAATATTAGGTAGGGGAAACATCCCCCAGATATAACGTCCATCCCCATAATACAATCAGAAAAAAGAGACGCAACCACTTCACATAAAGCCTGTTCAAACAACAATTCTACAAACTTCAATCTTAATTCTATCAACCCTAACTGTGGCCTCCATTAGGATCACATCAACAGGTTTTGTCTTACAATATTAAGTAGGGGAAGTGTTCCCCAGCCAAACACAATATTGATTCCCATAAAACATTCAGGTAAAGAAGACACAACTTCTTTACATAAAACTTGTTTAAACATTTCAACTTTCACAATCTTATTAACTCTTACACTTTTTTTTTTGGCTGTGCCACGCGGCTTGTGGGGATTGTAGTTCCCTGACCAGGGACTGAACCCAGGCCCTTGGCAGTGAAAGCACAAAGTCCTAACCACTTGACCGCCAGGGAATTCCCAACTCACACTTTTATACTCTCTAAATCTAACTGTAGCCTGTGTCAGGGCTTCACCAATAGGTCTTGGTACCACAGTTCGTAGGACTCCTGTATCAACCCCCTGACCATTTTACCCACTCACGTGCAAAAGGCTTTGGGTCTCTAGTAAGGGTTGAGCCAAGGTACCCTGGTCCTTTTGTCAATTGTCAACTTGATTAATCTGCCTAACCATTGCCCCAAGTGACTGCTGGCGAGGTTTCTCATTGTAGTCTCTGCCTTCTGGCTTTTTACTTCTCCAAACTGGGATAAATAGAGCAGACTTGTTTGGGACCCCTACATGCTGGGGGACCAGCAGGAGATCCCTTTGCCTAACACCCAGTCTTTGGTATTGCTGTATTAAAACCTTTGTTTTAACCCCATCAATGTCCATTTTATTCATCCTACTTGTTTTTGTTTTTTTTTTAATTAACATCTTTATTGGAGTATAATTGCTTTACAATGGTGTGTTAGTTTCTGCTTTATAACAAAGTGAATCAGCTATACATATACACATATCCCCGTATCTCTTCCCTCTTGCGTCTCCCTCCCTCCCACCCTTCCTACCCCACTCCTCTAGGTGGTCTTCATCCCACTTCTTAACAACCATCTAAAGATTTCCACCCTGCTGAGACAAGTCCTGTGACTCTCCCCTTTCTGTTTCACCTTTCTTTCACCCCATCAATATTTGCTTAATTCACCTTATTCCTTAATAACCATATAAAAATTTCCACCCTGCTAAAACCAGTCTCTTGATTCTATCCCTTGATTTTTCTTGTTCTCTTGTCCCAGGAACTGGGGTCAGAGACCAATGGAAAACCAAAGCCAACAGAAAACCAAGAAGGGATTCCATTGAAAAGGGTAGGAAAAGTTCATGGCATTTTGCACACACATGCTTCTCCCCCACCTCAGTGTAGTTAGGTGCAACCAGGAGAAAATTTAGTTCTGGTTTGCCTGGGGCCTGCCTGAGGGACAAATTTCTGTCTCACCAGACTTGGAGAACTGACAGGCATGTTGGCATAGTTTGGAAGACACTGAAAATGTAGGCAGGTGCCACAGCACAGTAGCTGCAGAGATTCTGCAGTTCAGCAGGCAGATATCTGGGAGAGCAAGAAATTACAAGCTCCTGAGAAGAAATAAAGACAAGCAGTGTAGAGAAACTGAGACAGTTAAAAAGTACACACACAAGTCCAGAGAAGATACATCACTAGAAAAGTATGGGGAGGTCCCAAACTTCCAGGTGAGCTGATTGGTGAAGGTATTCTGCTAAACGAAGCCAGTCCATTAAGACCGGGACAGGAAATTGTTTTGTCAAATGGCCAAATCTCAGCAACAGATCACAAAGTATACAAAGAAACAAGGAAACATGGCCCAATCAAAGGAACAGAATAAAACTCCAGACTGGACCCTAAAGAAAAACAGATTGCTGAATTTCTTAATGAAAAATTCAAAACTACTTCTTAAAGATATTCAATTAGCTATAAGAAAACACAGATATACAACTAAACAAAATCAGGAAATGCATGAACAAAATGAGAATATCAACAAAGAGATAGAAACTATAAAAAAGAACCAAACAGAATTCTAGAACTGAAAAATATAATAACTGAGCCAATCTTACCCTGATACTAGAGCCAGACAAAAACACTAGAAGAAAATTAAAGACCAATAGCCTTGATAAATATGAACACAAAAATCCTCAATAAAATACTAGCAAACTGAATTCAAAAGCACATTGAAAGGATTATACACAACAAAGTAGGATTTCTGGAATGCAAGAATAGTTCAACATGTAAAAATCATGTAAAATAAAACATGTTCATATTAATTGATGCAGAAAATGCATTTAACAAGATTCAACACTGTTTCACGATAAAAACACTTAATAAACTAGGAATAGAAGGAAACCATCTCAACATAACAAAGGCCATATATGAAAAAATATCACAACTAACATCATATGAAATAGTGAAATACTGAAAACGTTTCCTCTACCAACAGGATCGAGGTAAGGATGCCCACTCTGGCCATTCTACTCAACATAATACCAGAAGTCCTAGCCAGAACCTTTGGGCAAGAAAAATAAATAAATAAATAAAAGGCATCCAAATTGGAAATGAAGAAATAGCATTACCTGTTTGCAGATGACATGATCTTATATGTAGAAATCCCTAAAGATTTTTTAAAAACCTGTTAGAACTAATAAACAAGTTCAGCAAAGTTGTAGGACTCAAAATCAACACACTAAAATCTATTCATTTTAGTTGCACTTCTATACACTAACAATGAACAATATGAAGTGGAAATTAAGTAAACAATTGCATTTACCACAGCATTGAAAAGAATAAAATATTTAGGAACAATCCTAACCAAAAAGGTGAAAGAGTTGTAAACTGACAAAAAAACATTAATGAAAGCACTTTAAAAAAACACCAAAAAATGTAAAGACATCTCAGGTTCATAGACTGGAAGACTTAATGTTGACAGTATGTCAATACTACCCAAAGTAATATACAGATTCAGTGCAATCTCTATCAAAATCCCAATGGCATTTTTGACACAAATAGAAAGAGCCACCTAAAAATTCACATGTTATATCAAGGAACTCCAATGGCCAAAACAATTTTGAAAAAGAACAAAGTTGGAAGACTTACACTTCCTCATTTCAATACATATTACAAAGCTACAGAAATCAAAACAGTATAGTACTGGCATTAAAGACAGACATATAGATCAATGAATCAGAATAGAGAGCCAGAAATAAACCTTCATGTATATAGCCAGGTAATTTTCAAAAAGGGTGCTAAGACCACTCAGTAGGGAAAGGACAGTCCCTAACAAATGGTGTTGGAAAAACTGGATATCATGCACAAGGATAAAGTTGAACACCTACCTTGCATCATATACAAAAATTAACTCAAAACATACCAAAGACCTAAATGTAAGAGGTAAAATTATAAAACGCTTAGAAAAAAACATAGGGGAAAAGATTCATGACATTGGATTTGGCAATGATTTCTTGAATATGACACCAAAAGCAGAGGCAACAAAAGCTAATACAGACAAATGGGACTACATCAAACTTAAAACTTCATCAAAGGATATAATCAACAAAGTAGAGAGGCAATACATGGAATGGGAGAAAATATTTGCAAATTATATCTTACAAGGAGTTAATATCTAGAATATATAAAGAACTCCTATATCTTAATAACAACAAAAAAAGTAACCCAACTAAAAAGTGGACAAAAAACATGAACAGTCATTTCTCTAAAGATATACAAATGGCCAATAAGCATATAAAAAGATGCTCAACATCACTAATCACTAGGGAAATGCAAACCAATACCATAATGATTTATCACCTCATACCCATTAGGATGACCACTATCAAAAAAAAAACCCAGAAAATAACAAATGTTGGTAAGGATGTGGAGAAATTGGAACCCTTGTGCACTATTAATGGGAACATAAAATGGTGCAGCCACTATGTAAAACAGTATGATGGTACCTCAAAAAATTAAAAACAGAACTACCATATGATCTAGCAATACCACTTCTGAGCATTTAACCAAAAGAATTAAAAGCAGGGTCTCAAAGAGACACCCAGGTTCACAGCAGCACTATTCACAATAGCCAAGAGGTGAAAGCAACTCACATGTCCACCTACAGATGAATGGATAAAGAAGATGTGGTATGTCTCTACAATAGAACATTATTCAGCCTTAAAAGGAAGGAAATCTTGTCACATGTTACAACACGGATGTAACGAGAACATTATGCTAAGTGAAATAATCCACTCACAAAAAGACAAATACTGTATGATTCCACTTACATGAGGTATCTAAAGTATTTAAATTCATAGAAACAGAAAGTAGGATGGTGGTTACCAGGAGTGGGTGGAGGGGAAAATGGAAAGTTGATGTTTAATGGGTATAGTCTCAGTTTTGTTAGATAAAAATGTCCTGGAGATTAGCTGCACAACAATGTGAATATACTTAACACTACTGAAATGTACACTTAAAAGTGGTTAAGATGGTAAATTTTATTTCATGTGTTTTTTACAATTAAAAATAACAAATAAAATTTAAAGCAAGCATTATCAGAGAAAATGAGGGTAACTTCACAGGGAAAAAAGGTGGGACTCATCAGAAAGATATAATAATTTTAAACTTTATGCATCTAACAATATAACTTCAAAATACAGTAAAAATTAATAGAATTATAGAAATTGACAAATCTATCGTAACAGTAAGAGATTTCAACACACCTCTTTCAGTAACTGATGGTCAAGCAGACAAAATTACTGAGACTTGAACAACAGAACTGACATGTTTGACCTATCCTACGTAAACGGAGACAGGGAATGACATTAGCAAGGTGGTGGAATAGGAATGCATCTCCCTAAACAAACAATGATTTGGCAGGCAACCACAGACAAAAGTGCCTTTGTGAAAGCCTTGGGATCCAGATAGGAGGTTGCAAAACGCCAGTGAACCCCAAGACCAAGGATAGCTGCTCTAAAAAGGCAGGCCCACACCCTGGTGGCAAGCTCACACGGTTCTGCCAGCAAACTGAAAGCAGCCCCAACTCCCTACAGACTCAGCTCCAGGCCTGCCTGGTCACGGTCCTGTAACCATCTGACAAGGGACCCAGGAGGAATCATGCATCCATATACCCCTGGTAACAGGCCTACCATCCTTGGACCAGACTACAGATCCTGAAGCAGCCCTGTGACCTGGCTCTAGCCCTGCTCTCAGTCCTGCTCACCCAGGGATCCAGCAACACCCATCTGTGCCCCTGGCAGCAGGCCTGCCAACCTTAGTGCCAGCTGTGGGTCCTGAAGGGGCACTGAGACTTGGTTTCAGCACTGCTCCAGTGTGGTCCTAGAGGCAGTCCTGCCCACCTGGGGATCTGGCAGGAACCAACCAACCAGCAAAAAGCATTTAACCATAAAGAAAATGATTGATAAATTCTACTACATTTAAATTAAGAACTTTTCAGTCCATCAGAACAAACTCAAAAATGGGAGACGTTATCTGCAACAAATATAAGGGATTAGCATCTAGGAGGTAAGAATAATCTAGGATATATAAAGAAATCCCAGACACAATTAAGAAAAACACAAATAACACAACAGGAAAATGGGTAAAATGATATCAGGAGGCACTTCTCAAAGGAAATACAAAAAGAAGACAGACATGAAAAGATGCTCAATCTCATTACTGTTCAGGAAATGAAATTAAAACCACAATCAGATATCATTTCACAGACACCAAGTTGGCAAAAATTTTAAAGGCAGAGATTATCAAGTGTTGAAAAGGACAATGAGTAATGCAAGAGGCCACATACTGCTGAAAGGAGTGTAAACAGTATGCTAGTATCTACTAAAGTTGAACATGCACAAACCCACCCACCCAGCAGTCCACCCCAGGTATTTACCCTAGAGCAGGGGTTCTCAGCCTCAACACTCACATTAGGGGTCGGACAATTCTTTGGTGTGTGGGAGAGCAGGAGGAGATGGGAAGGCTGTCCTGTGCACTGTAGTATGTTTAGCAGTGTGCCTGGCCTCTACCCACTAGAGACAGGAGCACACGACCTCCCAGTTATAACAACCAAAAGTGTCTCCCTTTCTTCCCTTACCCCTATCTCACCTCACCTCCCTCACCCCTGTTTGAGAACTACTTCATCTGTGCGCCAGGAGACCAGGACAAGAATGTCCACTGCAGCATTGTTTATTTAGAGTAGCAAAAACTAGAGACAGCCCAAACGGCCATCAACAGAATGGATGCAGTGCAATACCACAGAAAAAGTGAGTGAAGAACTTTAGCCACACACACGACTGAATGGATCTCAAATAAAAAATAAGCAAAAAAAAAAGAAAACTTGCTACATGATTTCATTTTATAAGGATCAAAAAGTTAAACAAAACTAAAATATTATCTGGAGACACATACACATCGTAAAACTATAAAGAAAAGCAAGGAAATGATTAAGAGGAACTTCAGAATAGTAGTTACCTCTGAAGAGAAAAGATGCAATTGGGGCAGACGTACAGGGGATTTCTAAGATTTTGACAAGGTTCTATTTCTTAAACTGAGTGGAGTGTTCAAAGTTCTTTCATGACTCTTTAAACTGTTGCTATGCATCTTATATGTTTTTGAATGCATATTTTGCACACTTATACATGCACTCACAAAGGCACAGGGACACTCCCACACACCTGAGCAAATATGATCAAGCTGACCCACTCAGTGTCCTTTGAGAAGACCACTGTCTGCAGTGACACGGAAGTGGCAGGCAGAAGGCATTCATTTGTGGTGTTCCAGAGCACATATATCTTTTGGAGTTAGAGGAAGAAAATTAGAATACAGTCATCTCCGCACTCAACAGTCTGTGTCTCTCATGAAGAATCTCCTTATAGAATCCTCATAAAATCATTTACCTAAATTTTCTCAAAGCCCAGCTAGTCTGCATCCCAGCTTGTCAACCCAGTGCCTCTGATCACCCATGTCCTCCTCTGGTCCACCTGACAGTGCACTTAACTTCCTCTACAGCTTGTGAGAAGAGCTCACTGCCCAACCAGACCACAAGCTCCAGGCATCAAGGAAGTGAGTCCCCACAGGCATTCAATGAATCTGTGTATGTAACCACAACCTCTACAGGGCTCCTGCCTCCCTTCTCTTCTGACCTTCCTTGGCACTCACACAGGCTGGCTGCAGATGCCAGGTGTCTGAGGTATGGGAGAAAGACTTTGGTCCTGCAACTCCCCAACCTCCCATTCACACGTATGCAGTCTGGTAAGAATATGGACTATGGAGCCAACAGGGGCGAGCTGTGTGACCGTGCGCAAATCACTTACCTTCTCTATGCCCTCATCTCCTCACCCACAAAATGGGATCTGCATGGTACCAACCCTTGTAGGGTGTTATGAGGATGAGAGTCAATGCCTGTGAAGCACACACAACAGGCCTGGCTCTACAAGTGGTAGCTATTTTTTCAGATCCACAACCCTTCACCTGCTATTCTCAAAAGTCAAAAATGTTGTGAAAACTGAACATTATTTCAAAATTTGGGCAACAAACTGCCTGGCAGCAAAACCTGAAAATATCTGAGGCTCTTTATAATACCTATTTCTATTACTTACTATAGATATTGATAGATATTGCTACAGAAATCCTATGTTTGATTAAGGAGTGCTTCAGTGTGACTTTGATAAAATTCAAACATTCTGACTTTTCCCCATGTCTGGTTGGGTTTGGGTCAGAGAGTATGACCTGTGTTACCATTTCAGTCACACCACTCCCAGCAGCTCATCTCATCACCTTTTCCTCTGCTGTACCCTAGGCTGACCCTTATCCACTCACCAACATTCAGTGACAGCCCCCAACCAGTCATTCCCACACCAGCCCATCTTCATAGCCTAGGGAGAACTTCCCGAGGTCACAATCCCACGAGCCCTGGAAATAGGTCAAGGCCCCTAACAGCTGGGTCCCCAGCCTTCTCCCACCTAGGCTCAGGCCAACTCACGTCCTGCAACCTCCTTCTTCCAAGGTGAGGCTTCCTCTATCACAGATTTCACCTCAATTACAACACATGACCCCACCACATGCCCTCTGATGGCAGGGCAGGTGCAGAATTTATTCACCTCTCTATCCCCAGAAGCCAACACAGCTCCTGGCATGCAACAGGCACCCAATAAATACTTGCTGAACTGAACAACTTGTACTGCTGAGAAAATGGCCATACTGCAGGGCATCCTCCTCACCCTGTAGCAGGGCTTCATCTTCATCTTCACTTTCTGGCTTTAAGACAGCTATTTAAAAAAGTACTAGGAACTCTTAATATTTGATTGACCCTAACCAAAATGCATTCCCAAAGATTCTCTGAAACTCTGCATAGGAAATGTCTATCAGTGGAGACCCAATTGATATGGTGGACTAGATGTGGGTGACTTGGAGCTGTGTTTTGTGCATATTGGGATGGAAATGCTTTTGAAATAACCCAGAAAAGTAGCGATAGGCCACAGTCCCTGTGGGTCTGAGACAGAGAAATGGCCTGGGCTGAAGTGATAAACAAGTGAGTTTTCTGAGGATTTATGGAATGCTCAAAGCCACAAGAATCCTTGAAGCCACAAGAATCCTTGAAGCCACAAGAGATCATGCAAGGGAGGAAGTCCACACTGAAAGAGAAGCTGGCCAAGGAGGGCATCTGCAGAGATCTGAGGGAGGAGGTTGACTTGAGAGGTAGGAGGAGAACTAGGAGAGGTTGAGCAGCCAAGGGCCGGATGGGTCAAGGCACAGAGGGGGACCACCTATGCCAAAGCTGCCCGAAGGCTCAGCTGTACGTTCTCAACTGGCCCTGGCATCCAAGAAGAAAAGCCTCCTTGATTTGAGATCTGGTGGTCCCGTCCTAAGGGCCACTCTGAAGGATCTTGGAGGTAAGGGGGCTTCTACTGTTTAAAATATAAATTTTTCCAATGAGACACGACAACTAAATGCATCTAAATCCTGACTTGGATCCTATACCACAAAAAGGAAATGGACAAGAAGAGCAAAAAATATCTGAATAAGGCCTGTAGATGTTAGGTGTCCTGGTTTTGCTAATTGTTCCGTTAAATAAGATGTTAACATTTGGGGAACCTAGGTGACTAGAATGTGGGACTTCTTTGTACTAGTTTTAAAACTTTTTTCAAATTCTTAAGTTACTTCAAAAAAATTTTTTTTAATAAGACATTTTATAAACGTAAATGCCTCAAAGTTAAGCCAGGTGTACCACAGCTCAGGAATGGCCTTTGTGAAACGGGGCCCTCCTCCTTCTTCTCCTACCCATCTCAATACCAAACAAGAAGGGGGGAAAAGGGGAAAAGAAAGACCCTATGCAACGTCGGCGACCCCAGAAGCAGGCAGAAACTATAAATGCCAGAAAGGCCCTGCATCCAGCACGTCCCCGCGCGGAGCCGCCCCTCCCCCTAAGGGGCGTGGCGTGGGAGCCGCACCCCACCCACCCCGCCCGACCCCGCCCGACCCCGCCCACAGATGTCCACCCACGCCGCCCCCAATCTGCCCCGCGTAAGCCTGACCCAGCCCCAGCTCCGCCCACAGTCCGTCCGGCCTCCAGCCCGGGCCCGCCCCCGATTCCGCCCAAGGGTCCTAGCCGCTCCTCCCTTAGTACATCCTGTGTTTAGCAGGCCCCGGTCCCGCCCATAGCCCGGCCTCGCCCAAAGTCTCCCGCCCCCAAGCCCGCTCCGCCCCAGCTGAGTCCGCCCCGGTCCCAGCCCAGCCTCCCCGTCCCGCAGCGAGAGCGCCCCCGTGCGGCCCTCTGAGCTGCGCGCCCGGAGGTCCATTGTCCCTGTCCCGGTCCCACCTACCCGTCGTCCGCCCGCGGCAGCGAGGGCCAACGCCTCGGGCACCGTTGAGAAAACGCAACACCAGGGCGCGCCGCTCCCACATCCAAGAGGAGCCCAGTCGGCGGTGCAAGCGGGACGACGCCTACCTGCGCCGAACGGGCCGGAGCCTCGTGGGTTCCCGCCAGATACCACCAGCAGCGCGGAGCCCAGAGCGCCGCTGCCCCGCCGGCGTCGGGCGTCGCGGCCGCGCAACGTCCGGCACGAGAGCGCTCGGTTCGCCTCGGCCCGCCTTCTGCTCTCCGCCCAGGACACGCCCCTGCCCAGGACACGCCCCCGATTCGAGCGACCATCGAGACATTGGGGCCTCCGCGGCGCCTAGAGGGGACGCAGAAGTGCCTCTGAGGCAGGGCCCAGGACGGCAGAAATATCTTCCGCCCCTTTTTGCAGCCCCTTCTCGTCCTGTCCACTTACATGCTAGCCTAGGCACTTTCCTCGCTGTTACTCACGAGGGCACGAAGTCTTTTTTCTTTCTAGGTCGGTGGTTCTCCAATGTAGTTCCAGACCAATGGCAGCTTCACTTGGGATCTTGATAGAAATGCAAGTCCTGGGGCTCCACCCCAGACCTACCGAATCAGAAACTCCGAGGCCAGGCCCAACAATCTGCGTTACCGGACCAACCTCACACCCTGGACTTTTGGTCTGGATAATTCCTTGTTGTGGGGCCCTGTCCCATGTATTGCAGGTAGGATCACCTGATAAAATATAGGGCGCCAAGTTAAATTTGAATTTCAGATAAAAATATACTCTAAAATTAATCTTGGAGTTATGTATTTCATCTGGCGACCCTACCCACAGGTACTTTTATTTGCTAAAGCTGGCAGCCGTGATTTTAGGATTTTGAGCATCCCTCGCCTCTACCCACTAGGTGCCAGTAGCACACCACACCCCTGCTCCACCAGTTACAACAACTAAAATTGTCTGCAGACAAGGTATCTTGCGCGCGGCCGGGGTGGGGGTGTGGGGGGGGGGCGAAATTGGGGCGGGGGAATCCCCCTTCCAGCCTGGGCCACTCCCATCGCCTCCCCATACACACACTTTGAGACTCTGCTCCATAAAGTATATCGGAAGTGACTTTACAGAAAAGGGTGCCTTGGCCTCCAAGGGTTTTTCTAAACACAAAAATCCTTGGGACCAAACTGTGCTAAACATTCAAGAAGAGGGCCACGTAGTGAAGGTTTTGTGTTTGCTTCTCCACCCTGGCACTTCTCATAAGGGTTTTGGTCACTGTAAAGTGTAAACCACCTGGGTCAGAAAAATAAGTTATCATGCCCATTTGTGAGAGTCTGGAGCCAAGGGCACACTCAAGTTTGTCATTCCTTTTTCCACAAATACGTATTGATGCCATGCAGACCAGATACAGCGGAGAACAAAAAGTTCTTGTTCTCATGGGACTCACTTTTTAATAGAGGAGGCACTCAAGAAACAAATAGTATCAAAAGGTGATAGGTGCTGTGAAGAAAAATGAAGCAAATTAAGGGGGTAGAAGATGAGCTCTGGGAGGGTGGGGTGCTATTTTAGGTAACATAAATGCAGTGTTTCCTACCTTCCTTTGTTCCCCAGAACCTACATCCCATTAATTCATTCATTCAACAAGCATCTACTGGATGCCCACTCTGTGACAGTCACTGCTTACATTCCAGTGAGAGAAACAGACAATAAACAAACAAGTGAAATATATGGTATGCCCAGTGGAAAGTTCTATGGAGAAAAAAAAAAAATCAGGGAAGGGGAATGTTTAAATAGTGTGGTCATGGAAGGTCTCCCTGAAAAAATTATATTTGAGGGAAAAGCCAAAAGATATGAAGAATAAGCCATGCAGAATTCAAGGAGGAAAATACTTGAAACAGGGAGAAAGGCATGTTCAAAGGCCCTGAGGTGGGAGCAAGCCCAGCACTTTGGAGGAACAGCATGGCTGGTGCTGAGTGAACAAGGAGAGTCAAAACAGTGAAGTTGGAGAGGTGATAAATCATGTGCCAGGTATGTGGCCAGCCTCTGTGTGTGCTTGGGGCTCTAGCAGAGGAGGAATGCAGTCTGATGAAGCCTTTGTAAGTGCCCTTTGAGGTGAAGCAAAGAGCCAGACAGGAGGCTATTATAGTGGTTCAGACCAGATATGATGGTGACTTGGACCAAGGTGCAAATAATGGAGGCAGAGAGAAGTAGTAGGATCCTGGATATATTTTGAAGGTAAAGACACAATAGGGCTTGCTCTTAGATTGGATGTAGAACATGAGAGAAAGGAGGCAGGGAAGACTCAAGGGTTTTGGCCTTCAGAAGTAGAAGAATAGCGTTGCCATTGACTGACAAGTGAAAGATGGCAGAAGGAGCAGGTTTGGTGGGAGGTAAGGAGTTTGGTGTTACATGCATATGGAATCCTCATTCTTTTGGGACCTTGTTTAGCAAATTAGTGGAGGTTACTGACTGGCTTGTCTTTTCTAGATGAAGAAATACCTATCCAGCTCATACCCACCTTTGTCTTAATTAGGATCCTGACTAAGCCATTTTCTCCTTGGTGACTTGGACCAAGGAGAAAATGCGCAGTAAAAATCTGAGATTTTGCTTGGATGACTGGATTGTTCCACTCAGAATTTAGGTTCCTCACTCCCATATGAATAATGGGAATATTCACAACCCCTAGCTGATTCATAGAGTTTAACCTGGGGAGGGATTACACTGAGCCTTCCTCCTCCATTCTAGCTCCCCAGTTCCTTCCTCCTCAGATAATAGAAAGGGTGTATGAAAGGACTTCACTATTCATACAACAATACGTGTGCTGAAGACTGTGGCTCTTCATTCATGAATGACCTCAAATAGAGGATGGAGGAATCTGAGAATAAGAAGCAAACACTCTTCCAGAATGAACAGCATACAAACCACCAGAAATATCAGGTCCCTATTTTGGGCTATTAGGATCATAGAGATTTGGGGAAGGGGGAATCTAAGATATGGGGAGAAATAAGTATAGAACAAAAATGGTGATAGTCATGAAAAGATGGACTGAAGGTGGAGAAGAGAGGGAAGAGGAGAGTGATGGAGTAGTGGGTGACAGTGTCCTCCAGGTGAGCCCATCTAGTGGCTCAGGTGCTCTCTCCTTGACTGGTGTTACCTTAAAACAATAAAACAGCCAAATATTTTACCTGCAAAATGGGTTTATTTGGGAGCAGCAAAGAACTGCAATTTGGGACATGCAATCATGGCGAACCACCTGCAAGTCCTGTAAAGCAAAGGAGAAGAAACTGTTTTATAGAGGAGAAGGGAAAGTTGGGAGGGGCTGTTACAAACAAAATGTCCACTGAAGTATGGTGGTTTTTCATTGTCTGAGTTGTGACAACTTCACATTGGCTGTGCTGTTGCCAAGCAAGGAGAAAAATCTTTCTTTCTCATGCTGGCAGTGGTAAAGTAGGGTCATTTCCAGCCAGAGATGCAAAGTATGTGTCTCTTCCTACTAAGATTCGTATTGACTCAGTGGTACATGTGTGGAGCTCCCCCTTGTGGCCTCTCAACTCTAATACAGTAAAGTTCCCTTTCATTAATTTTCACACTGGACTGCCTTCTTGGAGTATATTGAAGGAATTTTTTTTTTTTAAATAAAGAAACCGTTTCTTTACTTGTGGTAGTGGAGGTTTTAATCAGCCTTGTAGTGAGTTGAATGGTGCCCCCTCAAAAGATATGTCCACCCGGAACCTCAGAATATGACCTTATTTGGAATAAGAGTCTTTGCAGATGTAATAAAGGTAAAGTGAAATCATCATGGATTAAGGCGGACCTTAAATCCAATGATGAATGTCCTTGGTGTTTTTTGGCTTGTGGCTGCATCTGTCCAATCTCTGTCTCTTCTTCACATGTGTCTTTTTTTTTTTTTTTTTTTTTTTGCCACACACACAGCATGCAAGATGTTAGTTCCCCAACCAGGGATTGAACCTGCGTGCCCCCTGCAGTGCAAGCACGGAGTCTTAATCACTGGACCCCCCAGGGAAGTCCCTTCACATGTGTCTTTGTGTGTCTTCTGCTTTTCTGTCTCCTATAAGGACATCCATCATCCCACCTCTGTGTTTTAAGCTGTTGCTCATAGTATTATGGCAAAAAGAAAAAAAAAAAATGTGTTCTATGAGTCATTTAGGTTTAGGGCTCAGCATAATGGGGTCTTAGTTTTCATGTATTTAAAAATGTTAAAGTCACTTTTGTAGCTTATTTTTATTTCAGCTGGAGCTTTTTTATGGCTTTGGGTAAAATTTAACTTTATTTCTTGTTTCTCTTAAACACACTTTATGCCAAATTTTGTTGAGTTCATCATATGCCCACAGTGACTAGCATGAAATTTACCAACTCTTATATATGCTGCTGAGTATAACTCAAACTTTCATTTATTGCTTAATTCTTATTATGGCTGTGACCCATGAAGGTGAATTGAGCAAGGAATAATGAGATACATAAACAGTGTGCCCCATGCCTGCTCCTTTCAGCTCTTTATAATCTAGAGAGCATTCTCCCTGCAATGTGGATGCTAGCACGTGTAATTTTACCAAAAATTAATTAAAAAATCAAGGCCAAGTCTACATGTTTACAGAGGTTTGCAGACCCCATTTAGACATTTTCAGTGCCTTGCTTGGAAATAAGCTACATTAATAATTTTTTAAAGTTGAATTTTTTTTTTAATTCAAATTTGGAGTGAGAAGGAGGAAAAAAAACCCTACATAATAGGAATTGGAAAATATCAGCCCATTAAAGTAGAATTCTTCTAAAAATGCAAATTTTGAAATTGTCTTTAATTGAGAAATAGGCTAAGTTTTAAAGAAAACTTTTTGGAAAAAAGTATTAAAGTTAACTTCAGATTTTTGGCTCTGAAGAAAGAACCAGATGCCAAATATTGTGTCAAGCTACAATCTCCTGCTATTAACGGGCCCAGGGCAATAAAAGTGGCATTAACCGCGAGGTTGTTGGTTTCTCAGAACTTGCTTGTTAAGAGATGATACTGAACATGATATACATGCTGACGACTATTGAATTGATTGGGTGTACTCTGTACAATTAAGGATTTAATGTCCTATGTAAAGTTAAGAATTACTTTTGGTAAAGAATATCCACAGGGATGATAAATATATGCACAATTAAACATAACATGTATTATACAATATCAGGAATGCAATGCACATGCTTATATTAATGCTACATTACTATTATATTGTGTTAATTCCATGATACTTATGTATGACAATATATAGTATATACTATGCAAAATTAAACGTATATAGTATTAATAGAAATATAAGTGAGGAAAGACACTGAAACATGGCATACAGAGGAGTATATTATTCTTCTTCATGTCTTCTATAAGCACATGAAAAGAGTTGCAATGAATATAAATAACTCATTTCTTGGATTTTTAAATATATATCTTTTTATTTTAAAAGTATTTTTTATCCAAAATTCTAATTTAATTTGGTGTCCTACAACCCATAGTGTGTGATGCCCTTATCTTCAGGTAAAGACTTAAGAGAGGAGGTCTCTATCTTCCGTGTTGACAATAGATAAAAGGGGGCCCAGCAAATGCAAGGGGAGAAGCTGGGAGGCTACAGAGATATCCAGACCGGAAGTGGTGGTTGGAACCGGGATGGGAGCAGTGGAGGTGCTGTGAAGTTGAAAGTAGAGCTGATGGAATTTACTGATGTGAGTGTGAGAGGAGTCCAGAATGACGCCCTGGAGAAGTGTGGGGTTACTGCTGGTTAAGACTGGGAAGATAGGGAGGTCAGGGCCAAGATGGATAGAGATCAGGAGATCGGTTTGACCTATTCTGTGTGAGGCGCCTATTAGACACCCCAATAGACCCATGTGGTGTTCCCAGCTAGAGAGATACCCTGGGGTAATCAGAATATAAATGGTACTGAAAGCTGCAAGCCTGAATGAGAGCACCAGCCATGAGGGTAAGTGGATTGGATTGCAGGGTGGGAGTGGAGCCCCTTCCAGGCCACCTGTCCTCCCCACCAGGGAGGCTGAGCTGAGTAAACTTCAATCCCTTAGTTGGCCACGATGCCTACCAGGGCATGCAGGCCAGATCTCAGCTGCCAAGCTGGAGAGGACAGGGCACTGGCCTCCCTGACGTGACCTGGGAGCCCAGGCAATTCAGATGGATCTCAAGGAAGGCGCTTAGGGTTCTGTATTCTACTCAAGTTTCTGTTATGTGGAGATAAAGCAGAAACTTCGGGTTGAATTCTTCCTGAAACACATTGATCTCCTCGCAGTATGACAACCATCACTGAGTCACTCTCCAATCATTCATTTTTAATAGAGCAGGGCCCCTGAACTTGGACCTCCCCACTAGCAGCCAGGCGCCGCAGGCTGCAGTTCCCTAATCTCGGAGTTTGCTTGTTTCCCTATAATTTAACTCCTTCTCCCCCAGAGGGATATGAGAAAAGCACTTTTCCAATTAAATTAGGGAACTGATTAACAGGGTTCTGAAAAAAGCAAGTCTTGACTTTGTTTTTCCTGATCCGCCAAAGACAGACAGGAGCCTTTCCCCGTCCTCAGCCCTATGCTCCTGCCTCTCCCTCAGCTGCTCTCTCGGGGCCAGAGTCCTTCAGTCACAACATCCTCAAAGGCAGTCTTGCCACAGCTTCGCTCCCTTGAGCAGCAGACCCCTCGCTGCCCACACTCACCCCCTTGTCACCCCAGTGTGTGTTCAGCTGGGCTGACAGTATGGCCTCCACGTGCATGGGGGCCACTCACCACCAAAAAGAACTAACACTGCAGGAGAGGCACTGGTCTCCGTGAAGTCAGAGCAAAACTAGATACCAGCCACAGTCACACCCCTGTGGCTTCTTTCTGTTTGTTAAGTTCCCAAACAATAGCCTGCTGCTGGGGGTCCCCAAGACCACTCTCAGCTTCGATAGAAGGACTCACAGAACTGAGAAAAGCTGTTACATTCATGGTTATGGTTTATTCCAGTGAAAGGATACAGATTAAAATCAGCAAGGGTAAAACATACAGGGTCCAGAAAAGGCCAGGAGCAGGCTTCCAGTTGTTTTCTCCTGGTGGAGTCACATAGACAGTGCTTAGTTCTCCAGTGAGGACGACACAGAGTATTATCAACCAGGGAAGCTCACCCGAGCCTTGGTGTTCAGGGTTGTTACTGGGAGTCAGTTTTGCTGGCTGACCTTAGTCTCCAGCCCTTTCAGAGGTCAAGCTGATACTGCATGGCCCAAGGCCCCCAACATAAGTCAGGTTGTTGGTATAGACTATCTGAGGTGGCCCAAGCTCCAGGTAAACAAAGACACTCTTATCAGACAAGTTATTCCAAGGCCTTATAAGTTACCTCTCACGAGCCAGGCAAAGCCTTCTCTGGAATGTGCAGGGTTTGGCAGCTCCAGACCTGCTGAGTCAACTCTTTACTGCATAGACCTCACGAAGGGCTTAGAAGTTTTCATTTTGTTGGTCATTGCCTAGAAAAGTAGAAATTGGCTATAAAGACTTTGGCTACAAGGGGTTGGACTTTTCTTCAAAACATTTTTTAGAAGTATCTTTGACCATCCTCTGTACTTTCCATCAAAGCACATAATTCTTATTAAGCAAAAGGGATGACAGGTTACTGAACCAAACATCTTTGAAATTTACATGAGGAAACTCAAAAAGTTTAACCCATATTCCACACTCATAATTACAGATTTTCCCAGAAATATCTGTGTCACAGCCAGTCCACACTGTCTTCACCCTCTGGGTCCCTCTGCTATCTGGCCCCGGGGTTGACAGATAGAGGAGAGGATAGTGTGAGCATCTCTCAGGCTAGTGGGATGCAGGCAGGGTTTCCCCATCCTTCAGAGAACCATTAATGTCATCAGCAAAGTCCAGCATTTTTAAAAATAAAATGGAAGACAAGACAAAAATTCAGGCATCAAGCCTGGTAGAGATAGATTCGGCACAACCTCTATTTTGTTTATGTAACTGTGTGAGTATGAGTAACTGTGTGAGTATGAGTAACTGTGTGTGTAACTGTGTAAGTGTGTGTGAGAATGTGTGTGTGGTGTGGGGAGGGTGTGTGTACATGAGTGGGCTGGGTCCTTTCACGACATGTATTACTCCTACCGCCCTTTCGCTGGTTGAAGGCAGCATGGTATGTGGTGAAGGGTCAGACTCAAGGGCCTGGAGGCCTGGACTTGAGTTCCTGGCCCTGCATCTTAGGAGCTTTGTGACCTTGGACAAATTTCTTGATCTCATTGGGTCTCAATTTCTTTAAGAATAAATAATAGTAACTACCTCAAGGTTATCATAAGAAATGAATTTAAAAAATTAAATGTAAAGCGTTTAGTACCATGTCTGACTCAGTAAGTATCCTTTATTTTGTTATTTTCATCATTCTTATTACTACTGCTATTATTATAGGTCATGGTCAAACGTGTTTGAGAAACACTAACTTAGAGGATAGGATTGACAAAGCCAAAGCCAGTGCCTTCCATCAAGCCAGCCACATTTTTTAAACCCCTGAAGAAAGGATAGTGATTTTGCACAGCCCAGACCTGAGGGATAGAAGTCCTCTTCAGGTTTAAGTTCCCCTGAGGGCAGTGAGTGGACATGCTTACTTTCCAAAGCAATGGCTGGCCACTTGCCCAGGCTGGAACATTCTGCTTGTTGTGGTGTGTGTTCCCCCACCATCTCTTAACTCAAAACTTGTGTTTGCTAATCAAGGTTAACATCATCACTAACCAGACACTGACATCAGGTATCCCCTGATACAATGCTCTGAGAAGGACACAACATCCCTTCTGTGGCATTCTTGACCAAAATGCATGACCTCATCTAATAATGAGAAAAGAGCCAACAAACCCAAACTGAGAGCCATTCAACAAGATAACCTAGTGGTACTCTTAACAGGTGTCAAACTTAGAGAAGACTGAGGAGCCAACAGAGATGGAAAGAGACTAATCAGAGGACAAAGGCAATCAAATGCAATACGAAATCTGCTTGGACATTAGTGAAGAAGCTCGTGAAATGTGAGTAAAGCCTATAGTTTAGTTAACTTCTTGGTTTTGATAACTGTACTACGGTTAGCATTGGAGAGTCTGGGTGAAAGGGATACTCTTTTTACTAGTTTTGTAACTTTTCTGTAAGTCTCAAAAGTTTTCTAAATAAATAGTAAACGTGTCTATGTGTGGATACACACATACACACATATATATGTATGCATATAAACATATAAATATGACCCATGTTGAGTAATTGGCTGCCAGCAAGCCACAGGGTTTTATCCTCTTGAGATTTTCTAATTAGCCTGCTCTTTGAGAAAGTGTGATTCTTCCACTGTAAGTTCCCTGCTGACTGCTTTCATTAGCACAGAAAAGTAAGCATCCATTTTTTTTAAAGTTTCCTATTAAACACTCCAGGGAGGTCCCACGTGGCACTGGTTAAGGAGGACTTATTATGGTAATCCCTAGACCCCCGCCAGCATTCCCTGTCCCCAGAAGGCCAGGCTCAGGCCACACGTGCTGTGCGACCCAAGCCACACGTGGAAACCAGATCCTCCAACCCCCATTTCCCGTCCCAACACCTGGGAAGACATTTTTCAGTTGTACTATTTGTTCAAAACCTGAGTCTGTGTAATTTTAATTCAAAGAGATCAGACTTTCAGATGGAGCAGAAACAATCCCTGGAGGAGCCTTGAAAATAATGAATCCCTTGGTACCAAATCAACAATCACCCTCACTTCTCAGCACAAGAGAGTAATTAGTCCCAGAGGTTAGAGCTCATTTAGGTGATCACATTAGGATTGATATAGACAACACTATTTCTATTAATGGAAATACACTCAAGTATCAGGCTGATGATACTGATAATAATAATATCATTGATAATAAGAATTCATACATGCATGTTATTGACAACTCTAATTTCTATCTTTATGCCAATAAACTGTAAGCATTCCTGTAGAAACCTGGCATATGACAGGAGCTGAGAGCTCTGTCTTCATCACTTTGCCAGTTTGGACGTGGGGCAAGTTGATGCAAACCAGAGATAGTCTCAGCAAAGCCTTTGACAACCACTGTTTGCACAAAATACCCTAAAACAGATTATTAAAGGGGACACATTGTACTTTGATATACCCATGCCAGGATAGGAAAGCTTGCTGGGAAGAGATCAATTTCCAAGGTAGCTAAGAACAGAAGCTTGATGGGGACTTGACAAGAAGAACTTGTGAAAAACGCTCACCCAGCAAGGACTTTGTACAAGAAATTTTGTTCTAACATCAAATTTAATATATAGGCCAGTCTCGAGGGCTGCATGTGTTTATTGAGCAACTGCTATATATTTGATTGTGTAGCAGGATATTAAAATGGGACTCTTGGGTTTCCCTGGTGACACAGTGGTTAAGAATCCGCCTGCCAATGTAGGGGACACGGGTTCGAGCCCTGGTCCAGGAAGATCCCACATGCTGCAGAGCAATTAAGCCCGTGCGCCACAACTACTGAGCCTGCGCTCTAGAGCCTGCAAGCCACAACTACTGAAGCCCACGTGCCTAGAGCCCATGCTCCACAACAAGAGAAGCCGCCTCAATGACAAGCCCGTGCACCACAGTGAAGAGTAGCCCCTGCTCCCCGCAACTAGAGAAAAGCCCAGGCGCAGCAATGAAGACCCAACACAGCCAAAAATAAAATAAATAATAACATAATTTTTTTTTAAATGGGACTCTTTCTGCTTCGGTTTAAACTGAGTCACCAGGAGTTCCCTGGTGGTCCAGTGGTTAGGACTCAGTGATTTCACTGTCGTGGGCCCAGGTCCAGGTTCAATCCCTGGTAGGGGAACTAAGATCCCGCAAGCCACGCCACATGGCCAAAATAAATAAATACATAAACTGAGTCACCAATCTGAGAGATATCGGTTACCACACTGAGTGTAAGAGAGATCTCTGGATGCAGAATTTAGGAAAGGAGCAGTTGGGGAACCAGTCCCTGACTCTTCTCTCTTTTTATCAGCTTCCAATGTAGAAAGATGGGGGTGAAGGTGGGGATCAGCAGGACTCGTGAGATTATCTTTGTCAAGCACTGTCGTTCTCTGGGAGTCCCACACACATACCCCCAAATGGGGGAATGGGGTGGGATCCCTTTATTAGTCTCGAGTCTAATAATGTGAAGGGGGTTTGTTTCTGAACTAAGACTAGGTTTGAGAATTCAAATGATGGTAAATCTGTCGGGTGCTGTATTCATTTTCTATTGCTCCTGTAGCAAATTAACACAAATCTAGTGGCTTAGAACAATACAATTTTTTGGTCTTACTGTTCTGAAAATCAGAAGTCTGACATAGGTCTTGCTAGGCTAAAGTCAAGGTGTTGGCAGGACTGTGTTCCTTTGGAGACTCGGGGGGCAACATGTTTCCCTGCTTTTCCAGCTTCTAGAAGCTGTCTGCATTCCTTGGCTCATGGCCCCTTCCTCTGTCTTCAAAGGATCAGTGTTGAGCTGAGTCCTTTTCATGTCACTTCATTCTGAGCTGCTCTTCTGCTTCTGTCTTCACACTTAAGGACCCCTGTGATTACACTGGGCCCACCCAGATAATCTAGGATAATCTCTCTATTGTAAAGTGCGTTGATTAGCAACCTTAATTCTCCTTTACTATGTGCAACCTTAATTCTCCTTTACTATGTTACATAACATTCACAGGTTCTGGGAGTTAGAATATGGACTTTTGGGGGGACCATTGTTATGCCCATCACAGGTACCTAAGAGTGAGCATAAGTGGCCCGGACCTCTCCAAATTTTCACCTGTAAATAGGAGCTGACTATCCCTCGGACCACATTTTTAAGGGACTGTAGTAGACATGTAAAGTTGTGTTTAACCTTTCCAGAAATGGTGTTTGATTATGATGGAAGAAATGTTCACATATTGAGGCTTGAGGAAGTCATTCTGGCTTATACATGATTTAACTTTAACTTTATGCTAATTAAAACAGCCTGTCTTATGGCCTGTCAAACATGTATTGTACATCTGCTTTAACCATTAAAGAAAATAACGTATTTAAAAATCAAAATGGTGTAACTGTGGTTCAGGCATCCAAAATGGAACAGGGCAGCCATTGTGGATATGGTTTCAGATATGTTCCTGCATCACTGAGAACTTGAATTTTCTGAACTGTATCAGACCCAAAGGTACCATCAGCCATTCTCAAAGTAATATCCTCTAGCCACTGCCAGCTGCAAACTCTTGGTATCAAGGTCTCCCCTTGCAACCCTTTTGGACCCCAACCAATCCTTGCTTAACAAGTACCCTTACTTATTGCCAGCTCCAATCCTAACTCTTGACAAACAGCTTATGAAATTTTGTGGATTTTACCTTCCTAAGCCTACCCTATTTTGTAGTCAGGTGGAACACAATTCAAATGCTTCTTGAATGTGTGTCTCCCAGGCTATTGTCCTCAGTTTGACTCAAATAAAACTCTTTTCTAGTCCTTTAATGGACTATTTATTTCCATCAACAGTTATTATACTGCCTCCAAAGCAAAAAAAGCAGAAAAATAATCTTCAGTCTTGAGGAGCTTGCACTGAAGGTAGGCAAGGCTTGAGAAACATTCATGAAGTCATTAGTGAATAACACATGACTAAGGCATATAATTAAGTCTTAAATTGTGTGGTAGAGACTGTAGGCTACAAATATGAGTTTAGGAAGGGGGTGGATAAATCAGGCCGCATAATTAGAGAAGGTGGCCTTGTAAATTTTCAATGGAATATTTTTTCAGATAGTAAGTACAATACACATTCATTCAGGCAAGGCACCCCTCCAGTAGGCAGCCCACCTTGCCCCAGGAAACCAGTGGACATTTCTGATAGTAACCGACCAGAATTTTCCTACACATTAACACATGCTTATATTTTAAACAAATAATGTCTTTGTATTACCACATTATGATGACTGTTTTAAATTTTTTGGCTTTTCACTCAGTATATCATTGATTCCTCTCAAGGTCAATAAATCTACCCCTACATCATCTTTGGAATGATTGAGAAGTATCATGTTATTTCAATTAACAATGATTTGTTTAACAAATCCCTCAATGAATGAACCACATTTAGATTTTTTCAACATTTCTTATATAAATACAATGCTTCCATTAACCTCCTTTACACATCTTTGCAACACTTGAGTGATTATTTCCCCAGGATAAATTCTTAAAAGTATTATTGCTGGGTAGGAGGGAATGCATGTGTGTGTGTGTGTGTGTTTTTAAGGGTTTTACATATACATTACCAAATTGCCCTCCAGGAAGGTTATGCCAATTCTTTTTTTAAAAACTTTGCAAATCCCATACTCTTAAAATGATTGTCACCTTAATTTATGTTTTTTGTAATTTCTTGTTCATCTTCTTTCTTATGAATTGGGAGTTAATTTTAAAAATTAATTTGTAAGTGCACATATGTTAAGAATAGTATTCTTTTGTCATGAACTGCACATTTGCTCCTGTTTTTGCCCCCAAAATTTGTCTTTTGTTTATGCTGGATTCTGTACACAGATACCTAATTTTTATGTAGTCAAATACATATTTTTTCTTTTGGGTTTCTTTAATGTTTGGTTAATACTATGCTTAGAAAGACCTTCTGCACCTCAGGATTATGAAATAATTTCACCTGTATTTTTAACTAATACTTTTGCAACTCCCTCTCCCCTTTTTTGCATTTAAAAGTTTAGTCAAGGATTATGGGAAATTGGTATTGATGGTAGACTTTTTACTCTACTCATAGAAACAACCAGAGCAACTAGATAGCAAGATCTCATTAACAATATTTATAACAAAATTAAGTGACAAGGTATCCCTATGAACCCAAAGTACCAGTGGGGTGAGGACAAAATCCTGGGTCACAACACTGGCATGTTATTGGGGTCTGTGTGGGGGAAGCAAAGGAAAACAAAAGGATATCTGGCAACCTGAAAACAGGAAAACAACAAAATTGCCAATAGGTATTACTGGAAAGTTCAGCAGGCCAATCTGAGAACAGCAGATGAAACTGGAAGGGGTTTTGCCCAATTCAATAATGACTGTGCTCTGAAAGAGCAGGAGTAGAGCAGGAAATGTGAGAGAGCAAGCCACCACTTTTTAGAACACTTCACAGAAGCAATAGAAGAGGGAGCTCCATGAAATTTGAAAACTATACTGAGCCATGTCTCCTAATTTCACAGGGAAATGAACAAAAGAAAAAAATCAGGGTCAAACTGTTACCAAACCAAATTTGAGTCCACTCACCCATTCACAGTAAAGCCAATCTACTGACACCGGTTTGTGGTGACAGGAAGTGCAGCGTTTATTGCAAGGCCATGCAAGGAGTATGGACAGCTAATGCTCAAAAGACCTGAACTCCCTGATGGTTTTCAGGGAAAGGTTTTTAAAGACAGGGTGAGGAAGAGGGTCGAGGGTTGTGTTTTTAAAGACAGGGTGAGGGAGAGGGTTGTGGGGTGTGTGATCAGCTCACAGACATTTTTCTGATTGGTTGCTGGTGAGGTAATCAGGAGTCAACATCATCAACCTTCTGGTTCAAAGCAATCTGGGGTCTATGTGCTTGTGGTCGGCATGTAGTTAGCTTCTTCCACCTGGTGGGGGTTTCAGTATCTGCAAAATAGCTAAAGGATATGGCTCAGAATATTATCTTTGGCCCCTGAGAAGGAAATAAAGATCCTTAGTTTAATGGCTAAACTATTATTACTTTGTCTTGCTTGACTGTTCTCCTTTGTTTCTGCATTTTCTCACTTCTCTGATAAAATTTGTTCTTTGGAACTCAGGGAAGACCTAGGAGGCTAAAGTTTTTCTACAGACAAGATGCAGGGGACAGGGTGGGGGTGGGGGCCGGGGCCGTCTGTCCCAGAAAGGCCCCATAGAGTCCTGCTTGGTTACAACATTCCATACAATGCTATTATAAGAAAAAAAAGAGAATAAGAGTGGAATAAAATCTCTACAACAATGGAAACATGCCAGAAAGACATGTCAATGACAGATTACCTATGAGTTCAAAAAAAACTAAAAGACATTAAGAAAGTATTCAAGGGGGCTTCCCTGGTGGCGCAGTGGTTGAGAATCTGCCTGCTAATGCAGGGGACACGGGATCGAGCCCTGGTCTGGGAAGATACCACATGCCGCAGAGCAACTAGGCCCGTGAGCCACAACTACTGAGCCTGCGCGTCTGGAGCCTGTGCTCTGCAACAAGAGAGGCCACGATAGTGAGAGGCCCGCACACCACGATGAAGAGTGACCCCCTCGCCGCAACTAGAGAAAGCCCTCACACAGAAACGAAGACCCAACACAGCCAAAAATAAATAAATAATTTTTTTAAAAAAATTTAACATAGTAAGGAAAATCCACAATATGCACAATAGGAGTACATGATAAAGAAAAATAAAGCAAAGTAACAGAACAAATTCTGAACACTATAATTCAAGAAACTTTCAAGAAAGAAGCCAAAAAGATTTGAACCTACATTTGAAAGAATACACCATAAATCTAAGTATATCAGCCTAGAATGAGTGATACCAAGATACACACTAGTAAAATTGTTGGACCTGAGAGAAAAAGAAAATAAATCAATTTGGTGTGTAGGTAAAAAAAGCAAGTGAAATGAAAGGGAAACAAATTAGACTATCATCAAACTTTTGTACAGCAATACTCATGCCAAAAAAGTTCACATTAAGATACTCAAGGAAAGAAAATGTGGGTCAATGATTTTCTGATCAACAAAACTGATATACATTGTGACAAAAGGGAATAGACAAACTGTTATTATCATGCAAAAGCTCAAAGAAGATTGTTCCTATGAGCCCTTTTGTACGTATCTGCTAGAGCAGGGGTCCCCAACCCCCAGGGCGCCGACCAGAACCAGTCAGAGGCCTGTTAGGAACCAAGCTGCACGGCAGGAGGTGATCAGCAGTGAAGCTTCATCTGCCACTCCCCATCACTCCCCATCGCTCGCATTATCACCTGAACCATCCCCCCTCCCCCTGGGTCCGTGGAAAAATTATCTTGCACAAAACCAGTCCCTGTTGCCAAAAAGTTTGGGGACTGCTGTGCTAGAGAATGGGCTTCAGGCAAAGAAAATGACAAGAGAAATTGACATAAAGACTAGAGGTGAGCATTAAATGTACAGTTACTTGTACAACTAATGCTAAGTGAAGGTTGAAAGACAAAGAATATAGTTTGCAGTTGTCTGTATGGTCCAATCATGCAAATATAGTACAAACATATTTTAAATGGAGAGAGAATGGACAGAACAAATGCAACAAAAAATGTTAATTTTCAGTAATTATAAAGTTGGTGGTATTATTAGCATTACTTTTGCTTAAACTGCTGTGTATGTGATATGGGGAAAAGCAAACAAATAATAATAAAATATGATAATTCTATTATTCCCTATTTCCTTGAGAACCAGGATTCTCAGTGTTTAAGAAATGATATAAAAATGTAATATAGAAGAGATTTAGTTTTAAAGATCTGTGGACCTGAATTTAATTTGTAAGTATGAATTTATGAAGTGTCTAATGTTTCAGTTCTGTCCAGTGAAAAGGCTTAGAGATATTGAGTTGGCCAAAAGGTTCCTTTGGTTTTTAAGTAAAAATAAAAGACAATTTTTCATTTTCACCAAGAACTTTACTGAACAACGTATTCACTGTTTTGTTCCACTACCTTCTGCCATTTTTCAGGCAGCTTCATAATTCCGTCTTCCCAAAACTGTTTATCTTTTTGAGCAAAGAACTGTTCCAGGTGCCTTTTACAGTCTTCCAGGGAATTGAATTTTTTTCCATCAAGAGAATTTTGTAAAGGCTGAAATAAATGGAAATCCAAAAGTGCAATGTCTGCTGAATATGCCAGACGAATCAGAACTTCCCAGCCAAGCTGTAACAGTTTTTGACTTGTTATCAAAAAAATGCGGTCTTGTGTTATCCTGATGGAAGATTATGCGATTTCTGTTGACTAATTCCAGACGCTTTTCGTCAAGTGCTGCTTTTTGTTGGTCTACTTGGAAGCAGTACTTCTTGGAATTAATTGTTTGGTTTTCTGGAAAGAGCCCATAATAGAGGACTCCCTTCCAATCCCACCATATACACAACATCACCTTCTTTGGATAGAGAACAGCCTTTGGTGTACTTGGTGATTGTTCATTTTTCTTGCCCCACAATCTCTTCCATTTCACATTATTGTACAGTATCCACTTTTCATCGCCCATCACAATTTGTTTTAAAAACAGAACGTTTTTGTTACGTTTCAGTAGAGAATCGCATGCAGAAATATGGCCAAGGTTTTTTTCGCTTAACTTATGTGGAACCCAAACATCAAAGCAATTAACATAACCAAGCTGGTGCAAATGATTTTCAATGCTTGATTTGGATATTTTGAGTATGTCAGCTATCTTCCATGTGGTATAACGTTGATTGTTCTCAATTAATGTCTCGATTTGATTGCTATCAACTTCAACTAGTCTACCCGACCATGGAGCATCATCCAGTGAGAAACCTCCAGCACAAAACGTTGCAAACTACTTTTGATACGTTCGATCAGTCACAGCACATTCTCCATACACTGCACAAATCTTTTTTTTGCATTTCAGTTGTGTTTTTACCTTTCTTGAAATAATAAAGTATAATATACTAAAAATGTTGCTTTTTTTCTTCCATCTTCAATATTAAAATGGCTATACAAAAATTCACCAATTTTGGTAAGTTTTTTTTTTTAATGCACACTGATATGACAGCTGTCACAGTACAATCTAACAAAATTTTTCAAATGAAGTTAAAGACAAATAAGTGCTACTAGAGCCATCTTACAGAAAAACGAATGAAGCTTTTGCCCAACCCAATAATAACCGACCTTGTAGTATTGAGTATTCCTAGCCCCCAGAACAGATTATGGTTTCGAAATACCATTTACTTGTTAAAGAAACCAAGGAGACTTGGACAAATGACTGATTCCAGGTCTGGCACAGAAATATACAAAATAAGCCTAGAACATCTTGTCATACCAGATAGCCAGGAATCTAGCAGAACTGCAAGGGTTATGACTAAAGTACTTAAAGGTCAACTTGAAAGGAATCCCACCAGCCAAGGATGGGACAATTTGAACTTCAATAACAATAATAACTGCAAAGGATTAAAACTCATCATAAGGGAGGAGATCTTCAAGATGGCAGAGGAGTAAGACATGGAGATTACCTTCCTCCCCACAAATACATCAGAAATACATCTACATGTGGAACAACTCCTATAGAGAACCTACTGAACGCTGGCAGAAGACCTCAGACTTCCCAAAAGGCAAGAAACTCCCCACATACTTGGATAGGGCAAAAGAAAAAAGAAAAAAGAGATACAAAAGAATAGGGACAGGACCTGCACCTCTGGGAGGGACCTGTGAAGGAGGAAAAATTTCCACACACTAGGAAGCCACTTCACTGGCGGAGACGGGGAGTGGCGGAGTGGAAGCTTCGGAGCCATGGATGAGAGTGCAGCAATAGGGGTGCAGATGACAAAGTGGAGAGATTTCCGCACAGAGGATCAGTGCCGACCAGCACTCACCAGCCTGAGAGTCTTGTCTGCTCACCTGCTGGGGCAGGTGGGGGCTGGGAGCTGAGGCTCCAGCTTCGGAGGTCAGATCCCAGGGAGAGGACTGAAGTTGGCTGTGTGAACAAAGCCTGAAGGGGGCTACTGCGTCACAGCTAGCCGGGAGGGAGTCCGGGAAAAAGTCTGGGCCTGCCTAAGAGGCAAGAAACCATCGTTTCTGGGTGCTCGAGGAGAGGGGATTCAGAGCATCGTCTAAACAAGCTCCAGAGACAGGCGCAAGCATGGCTATCAGCGTGGACACCAGAGATGGACATGAAATGCTAAGGCTGCCAATGCAGCCACCAAGAAGCCTGTGTGCAAGCTCAGGTCACTCTCCACACCTCCCCTCCCGGGAGCCTGTGCAACCCTCCACTGCCAGGGTACTGTGATCCAGGGACAACTTCCCAGGAGAACACACAGCATGCCTCAGGCTGCTGCAACGTCATGCTGGCCTCTGTTGCCACAGGCTTGCCCTGCATTCTGTACCCCTCCCTCCCCCCGGCCTGAGTAAATCAGAGCCCTGTAATCAGCTGCTACTTTAACCCCATCCTGTCTGAGCTAAGAACAGACGCCCTCAGGAACCTACACGCAGAGGCAGGGCCAAATCCAAAGCTGAATCCCAGGAGCTGTGCGAACAAAGAAGAGAAAGGGAAATCTCTCCCAGCAGCCTCAGGAGCAGCGGACTAAATCTCCACAATCAACTTGATGTACCCTGCATCTGTGGAATACCTGAATAGACAACGAATCATCCCAAAATTGAGGCAGTGGACTTTGGGAGCAACTGTAGGCTTGGGGTTTGCTTTCTGCATCTAATTTGTTTCTGGTTTTATGTTTATCTGAGTATAGTATTTAGAGTTTATTATCATTGGTAGATTTGTATATTGATTTAGTTTACTCTCTTCTTTTTTTTATATATAGATATATATATTTTTTCCTTTTTCTCTTTTTGTGTGTATGCGAATGCTTCTTTGTGTGATTTTGTCTGTATAGCTTTGCTTTTACCATTTGTCCTAGGGTTCTCGCTGTCCTTTTTTTTTTTTTTTAGTATAGTTTTTAGCACTTATTATCATTGGTGGATTTGTTTTTTGGTTTGGTTGCTCTCTTTCTATTTTTCTCCTTTTTTTATTACTTTTCAATTTTTTTATTTTTAAAATTTTTAAATGTTTTATTTTAATAACTTTATTTTATTTTATTTATTTTTCTTTCTTTCTTTCTTTTTTTCTCCCTTTTCTTCTGAGACCTGTGGCTGACAGGATCTTCATGCTCTGGCTGGGTGTCAGGCCTGTGCCTCTGAGGTGGGAGAGCTAAGTTCAGGACATTGGTCCATCAGAGACCTCCCAGCTCCACATAATATCAATCAGCAAAAGATCTCCCAGTGATCTCCATCTCAACACTAAGACCCAGCTCCACTCAACAACCAGCAAACTACAGTGCTGGACACCCTATGCCAAACAACTAGCAAGACAGGAACACAAACCTCCCCTTTAGCAGAGAGGCTGCCTAAAATCATAATAAGGTCACAGACACCCCAAAACTCAAGACAGAAAGCAGTCCTGCCCACCAGAAACACAAGATCCAGCCTCATCCACCAGAACACAGGCACCAGTCCCCTCCACCAGGAAGCCTACACAACCCAGTGAACCAACTTTAGCCACTGGGACAGACACCAAAGAAAACGGGAACAATGAACCTGCAGCCTGCAAAAAGGACACCACCAGGGAAGTACCCCTCACAATGTTTCTAAATACATAAGACACAATACATAGAGTTACAAAGGAAACTAATTATGTTGAAATTGTTATCAAAATACTAAAATTAATTTGTGCTATAGTAATATGTGTGCTTATTTATTAACACATTAAATAACAAGATATAGTAGCATTTTGAGTTAGTGATAAATATAAATGACATTCTGAGATATCTGCAACAACCATAACATGGTATGAAAATATCTATGATTTTTACTTGTGACAGTAGGTCCTGCTAATACTACTGTAGTTGCTTGTCTCCATTGTTAATGGAAAGAGATGCTCAATTTTAGCTAGAGTTTAGTGAAGATAAAGATGTAAATTGTTTCCCATCCAAATTCATGGGCCCCTGAATTCTACCCACTGGAATCCCAAGTTAAGAACCTCTCAAGTTGGGAGAAAATTGGTGATAGAAAAGATAGACATGGCTGGGATGGAGGTGTGGGGAAGCAGCAAGCTGTTGTGCCCAGGAAAGTGTTGGCCTCAGATTTCCACATAAATGTTACAGGGACAGTAGCAAAGGTTTCTTGCCAAGTGATTAAGACACAAGGAGTGGGGGCAAGGACATAAGGGTGCATACCTGGGGAGTGACTACAATGGTAGAACCCAGACTGGAAGCTGGGCAAAGAGAGGAGGGAGGACAGAGATAGAGTGGGTCAGTAACAAGGTGGCAGGCTGGAGTTCCAGTGGGGTCAAGAGTGGACCAGGGCAGCCCAGCATAGCCCGCCTTCCCACACATGTGCCCGCCAGACCTGCACACTTGTGCCACTGGCTGTGCCTGTCCCTGACGAGCCCGAGCGCCTGCAGCCCATGCCTCCCACCCATCTCCAGCCATGGCCATGTGACTGACAGGGTCATGGTGCTCTGGCCAGGTGTCAGGCCTGAGCCTCTGAGGTGGGAGAGCAGAGTTAAGGGCATTGGTCCACCAGAGACTTCCTGGCCCCATTTAATATCAAACAGCAAAAGCTCTCCCAGAGATCTCCATCTCAATGCTAAGACCCAGCTCCACTCAACAACCAGCAAGCTACAGTGCTGGACACCCTATGCCAAACAACTAGCAAGACAGGAACACAACCCCACCCATTAGCAGAGAGGCTGCCTAAAATCATAATAAGGCCACAGACGCCCCAAAATACACCACCAGACATGGTCCTGCTTACCAGAAAGACAAGATCCAGCCTCATCCACCAGAACACAGGCACCAGTCCCCTCCACCAGGAAGCCTACATAACCAATTGAACCAACCTTAGCCACTGGGGGCAGACACCAAAAACAACGTGAACTACAAACCTGCAGCCTGTGAAACAGAGACCCAAAACACAGCAGATGAAGAAACGAAGTGAAAACCCACCAGACCAAACAAATGAAGAAGAAATAGGCAGTCTACCTGAAAAAGAATTCAGAGTAATGATAGTAAAGATGATCCAAAATCTTGGAAACAGAATGGAGAAAATACAAGAAATGTTTAACAAGGACCTAGAAGAACTAAAGAGTAAACAAACAATGATGAACAACACAATATATGAAATTAAAAATTCTCTACAAGGAATCAATAGCAGAATAATTGAGGGAGAAGAACGAATGAATGACCTGGAAGATAAAATAGTGGAAACTACTACCACAGAGCAGAATAAAGAAAAAAGAATGAAAAGAATTGAGGACAGTCTCAGAGATCTCTGGGACAACATTAAACACAGCAGCATTCGAATGATAGGGGTCCAAGAGGAAGAAGAGGGAAAAAAAGGGACTGAGAAAATACTTGAAGAGATTATAGTTGAAAATTTCCCTAATATGGGTAAGGAAATAGTCAATCAAGTCCAGGAAGCACAGAGAGTTCCATACAGGATAAATCCAAGGAGAAACACGCCAAGACACATATTAATCAAACTATTAAACATTAAATACAAAGAAAAAATATTAAAAGCAGCAAGGGAAAAGCAACAATTAACACACAAGGGAATCCCTATAAGGTTAACAGCTGATCTTTCAGCAGAAACGCTGCAAGCCAGAACGGAGTGGCAGGACTTATTTAAAGTGATGAAAGGGAAAAACCTACAACCAAGATTACTCTACCCAGCAAGGATACCATTCATATTCGAAATTAATACCTTTACAGATAAGCAAAAGCTAAGAGAATTCAGAAGCACCAAACCAGCTCTACAACAAAGGCTAAAGGAACTTCTCTAGTCAGGAAACACAAGAGAATGAAAAGACTTACAATAACAAATGCAAAACAATTAAGAAAACGGTAATAAGAACATACATATCGATAACTATCTTAAACGTAAATGGATTAAATGCTCCAACCAAAAGACATAGACTGGCTGAATGGACACAAAAACAAGACCTGTACATATGCTGTCTACAAGAGACCCACTTCAGACCTAGGGACACATACAGACTGAAAGTGAGGGGATAGAAAAAGATATTCCATGCAAATGGAAATCAAAAGGAAGCTGGAGTACAATTCTCATATGACACAAAATAGACTTTAAAATAAAGACTATTACAAGAGACAAAGAAGGACACTACGTAATGATCAAGGGATCAGTCCAAGAAGAAGATATAACAATTGTAAATATTTGTGAACCCAACATAGGAGCACCTTAATACATAAGGTAAATGCTAAGAGCCATAAAAGGGGAAATTGACAGTAACACAATCATAGTAGGGGACTTTAACACCCCACTCTCACCAATGGACAGATAATCCAACGTGAAAATAAATAAGGAAACACAAGCTTTAAATGAAACATTAAACAAGATGGACTTAATTGATATTTATAAGACATTCCATCCAAAACATCAGATTACACTTTCTTGTCAAGTGCTCATGGAACATTCTCCAGGATAGATCATATCTTGGGTCACAAGTCAAGCATTGGTAAATTTAAGAAAATTGAAATTGTATCAAGTATCTTTTCCAATCACAACACTATGAGACTAGATATCAATTACAGGAAAAAAATCTGTAAAAAATACAAACACATGGAGGCTAAACAATACACTATTAATAATCAAGAGATCACTGAAGAAATCAAAGAGGAAATCAAAAAATACCTAGAAACAAATGACAATGAAAACACGATGACCCAAAACTATGGAGCACAGCAAAAGCAGTTCTGAGAGGGAGGTTTATAGCAATACAGTCCTACCTCAAGAAACAAGAAACATCTCAAATAAACAACCTAACCTTACACCTAAAGCAATTAGAGAAAGAAGAACAAAAAAAACCCAAAGTTAGCAGAAGGAAAGAAATCATAAAGATCACATCAGAAATAAATGAAAAAGAAATGAAGGAAACAATAGCAAAGATCAATAAAACTAAAAGCTAGTCCTTTGAGAAGATAAACAAAATTCATAAACCATCAGCCAGACTCATCAAGAAAAAAAGGGAGAAGACTCAAATCAACAGAATTAGAAATGAAAAAGGAGAAGTAACAATGGACACTGCAGAAATACAAAGAATCATGAGAGATTACTACAAGCAACTCTATGCCAATAAAATGGACAACCTGGAAGAAATGGACCAATTCTTAGAAAAGCACAACCTTCTGAGACAGAACCAGGAAGAAATAGAAAATATAAATAGACCAATCACAAGCACTGAATTTGAAACTGTGGTTAAAAATCTTCCAACAAACAAAAGCCCAGGACCAGATGGCTTCACAGGCAAACTCTATCAAACATTTAGAGAAGAGCTTACACCTATCCTTCTCAAACTCTTCCAAAATATAGCAAAGGGAGGAACACTCCCAAAATCATTCTATGAGGCCACCATCACGCTGATACCAAAACCAGACAAAGAGGTCAGAAAGAAAGAAAACTCCAGGCCAATATCACTGATGAACAGAGATGCAAAAATCCTCAACAAAATACTAGCAAACAGAATCCAACAGCACATAAAAAGGATCATACACCATGATCAAGTGGGGTTTATCCCAGGAATGCAAGGATTCTTCAATATACGCAAATCAATCAATGTGATACACCATACTAACAAATTAAAGGAGAAAAACCATATGATCATCTCAATAGATGCAGAAAAAGCTTTTGATGAAATTCAACACGCATTTATGATAAAAACCCTCCAGAATGTAGGCATAGAGGGAACCTACCTCAACATAATAAAGGCCATATATGACAAACCCACAGCCAACATCATTCTCAAGAAAACTACTACCAGAAAACTACTAGAGCTAATCAAGGAATTTGGTAAGGTAGCAGGATAGAATATTAATGCACAGAAATCTCTTGCATTCCTATACATTAATGATGAACAATCTGAAAGAGAAATTAAGGTAACACTCCCATTTACCATTGCAACAAAAAGAATAAAAATACCTAGGAATAAACCTACCTAAGGAAACAAAAGACCTGTATGCAGAAAACTGTAAGATGCTGATGAAAGAAATTAAAGTTGATACAAACAGATGGAGAGATATACCATGTTCTTGGATGGGAAGAATCAACATTGTGAAAATGACTGTACTACCCAAAGTAATCTACAGATTCAGTGTAATCCCTATCAAACTACCAATGGCATTTTTCATGGAAATAGAACAAAAAATTTCACATTTTGTATGGACACACAAAAGACCCCGAATAGCCAAAGTAATCTTGAGAAAGAAAAATGAAGCTGGAGGAATCAGGCTCCTGGACTTCAGACTATACTACAAAGCTACAATAATCAAGACAGTATGGTACTGGCACAAAAACGGAAATATAGATCAATGGAACAGGATAGAAAGCCCAGAGATAAACCCATGCACATATGGTCACCTTATTTTTGATAAAGGGGGCAAGAATATACAATAGAGAAAAGACAGCCTCTTCAATAAGTGGTGCTGGGATAACTGGACAGCTACATGTAAAAGAATGAAATTAGAACATTCTCTAACACCACACACAAAAATAAACACAAAATGGATTAAAGACCTAAATGTAAGGCCAGACCCTATAAAACTCTTAGGGGAAAACATAGGCAGAACACTTTCTGACATAAATTGAAGTAAGATCTTTTTTTTGATCCATCTCTGAGAGTAATGAAAATAAAAACAAAAATAATTAAACTTAGAAGCTTTTGCACAGCAAAGGAAACCATCAACAAAACGAAAAGAAAACTCACAGAATGGGAGAAAACATTTGCAAATGAATCAACCGACAAGGGATTAATCTCCAAAATATGCAAACAGCTCATGCAGCTTAATATCAAAAAAACAAACAACCCAATCATAAAATGGGCAGAAGATCTAAATAGACATTTCTCTAAAGAAGACATACAGATGGCCAAGAGGCACATGAAAAGATGTTCAACATCACTAATTATTAGAGAAATGCAAATCAAAACTACAATGAGGTATCTCCTCACACAGGTTAGAATGACCATCATCAAAAAATAGACAAACAATAAATCCTGGAGAGGGTGTGGAGAAAAAGGAACCCTCCTGCACTGTTGTTGGGAATGTAAATTGGTACAACCACTATGGAGAACAGTATGGAGATTCCTCAAAAAACTAAAAATAGAACTACCATATGATCCAGCAATCCCACTCCTGGGCATATATCCAGAGAAAACCATAATTCAAAAGGATACATGCACCCCAATGTTCACTGCAGCACTATTACAATAGCCAGGACATGGAAGCAACCTAAATTTCCATCAGTAGAGGAATGGATAAAGATTATGTGGTACAAATATACATGGAATATTACTCAACCATAAAAAAAAAGAATGAAATAATGCCATTTGCATCAACATGGATGGACCTAAAGATTGTCATTCTGAGTGAAGTAAGCCAGACAGAGAAAGACAAATATCTTATGATATTGCTTATATGTGGAATTTAAAGAAATGGTACAAATGAACCTATTTACAAAACAGAAGTTGAGTCACAGATGTAGAAAACAAACTTGTGGTTACCAGTGGGGAGGGATAAATTGGGAGACTGGGACTGACATATACACACTACTATATATAGAATAGATAATTAATAAGAACCTACTGAATAGCACAGGGAACTCTATTCAATATTCCGTAATGACTTATATGGGAATAGAATCTTAAAAAAGTGGATATATGTGTATGTATAACTGAGTCACTTTGCTGTACAGCAGAAACTAACACAACCTTGTAAATCAACCATACTCCAATAAAAAAATTAAAAATAAAATAAAATAAAATAAAATGGTAGGTAGAAAAATGGGCATACAATATTGTACATACTACACAACTCATATTCTGAAAAGACATTAGCATTGAAAATATATCGAAATGTTAATAGTAGTTATCTCATGGTTAGTAGAATTATTGTTTTAAATTCTCTTCTTTGAATTAATCAAATTCTCTGAAATAAGATATTGCTTTTAAAAGACATATCTATGTTTCCACCAGTTTAACATGACATTTTAATACATAATAAAATAAATTATTTTAAATTTAAAAAATAAAATAAAATACACTTAAAAATTTAGATTTAAAAAGTAAGTAATTTAAAAAGTAAATAGTAAAGGAAAGAATTAGTAGAAAAGTCAGTAGGAAGCAGGACGTCAAGGTAAAGTATTAAGCATAGGAGACACTCGATGCCAGTTTAGTAGTTCTCAGCTAAGTGTAGAAACAAGCCTGTTGCCCAAGGCCCATGGATGAAGCTCTGGACAGGGCAGGGGTGGCCTGGCCATCATTCTCCCTGGATTGAAGGCAGTGAGGGTGACAGGACTGAGCACAGAGTGCAGAGCTGGAAAGGGACCTTAGCAGTCATCTTGCCCAGAATCTCCAGACTCAGTGCTGCTGGGGACTCATAAGCCCCAAACATTCTTCAGCAGAGGTAGGAGGAGTGAGGAAGAAGGAGCAGGGAAGACCCACAGGAGCCCTGGGTGCCACTGAGAAGGGCCCACAGGGCACACAGTGGGCAAAACAGCCCTCTCCTGTCTGAGGTCTGGAGGTGAATAACACTGACCAAACAAGAAATCAAGGAAGCGGCCCAGCCAAGGAGCGTACAGCTGCCAGAATTGCCACGGTTCAGGGTTCTGTTGCTGGAGCCACATGAGGAGTAAGCAGGTTGGTCCACCTTCCCACCTCTCTGGGGCCTCTCCTCCCTCACCCTCTTCTTCCCCCAGAACCAAGGGGACCCCAGAGACTCCTTGACTGGCAACAACTCACCCTAAAGTGTTAGCTGCCCCTGACCTGTGAGTCACTGTGGGCCATCTCCTTCCCTCACACACTCGTACTGATGCTGGGAGCCAGAATGACACACAGAGTGACCAGGAACCAGGCTCCGCTCTCTCCACTGTTTCTAGCTGTGTGGTGTGGCCTTGCAGGTTACTTGGTGTCTCTGAGCCTTGCTTTCATCACCTGTAAAATGGAAGCAATAGCACTGTACTGTTAAATGAATTACAGTATGTAAAGCACAGAACCTCGCTCAGAAGGAGTGGTCAACCACTGTGACTACTCGCACTGGAGCCAAAGCCTTGGGCATCCAGTTCACTTGCCTCTTGCACAGCTGTGAGCCAGCTCTGCCCCTCCCTGAGCCAGGCCAGGCCCTGCCCTCACTTTTCCCCTTCTCCACTGCCCAGCACCACCCCTCCCTGTATCTTCTGCTCCCCGGGACCCCCGGAACACAGAAGGGGCAATGGGATTACTCATGAAGATGACTGGAGAGACAAGAGGTGTTATTTACTTGAAAGTTTGTGTCTCTGCCAAATTCATATGTCGAAGCCCTAACCCCCAATGTGATGGTGCTTGGAGGTGGACCCTTCAGAATGTAGTTAGGTTTAGACGAGATCGTGACGGAGGAGTCCCCTTGATGGGAATAGTGCCCTTAGAAGAAGAAGAGGAAGAAACCAGAGCCCTCTCTTGCTCCACCATGTGAGGACACTGCAAGAAGGTGGCCATCTGCAAGTCGGGGAGAAACTGATGGTCCTGAGGACCCAAAACTCAGCAGGGCCAGAACAGACCCCAGACCTTCCCTTCCAAACCCAGCCTCTGCCACATGCCTCAGGCCTTAGCAACGCAGGCCGCAGAGGAGAACTATCTTCACTTCTTGATTTGGAATTCAGCTCATCATTTCCCATATGAGTCTTCCGAGCCAGACACCAGGCTAGGGGCTGGAGCTTCAACGACAAATGTGAGCTTTGTTGACCTGAAATAAATAGACTGCCAGATGTTTCTCCAGCAAAGATGGGTTTATTTGGGATCAGCAGAGAATTACAATTCGGAGTCTGCAACCACGTGCAAGTCTCCTGGACAGCAAGGGAAGGAGAATGCTTTTATAGAGGGAAAAAGGAAGTTGGGAGGGCTACAGTAAACAAAGAGTCCATGGCTTTTTGTTGGCTGAGTCGTTACCAGAAAATGAGTCTCTTCATCCCATTGGGCTCTGCTATCATTGCAAGGTCTGAGAGCTCCCCCTTCTGCTCTCCCAACTCTCTTTAACTGAGGTTTCTGACGATTAATTTTTTAATATTCCCTCCTTTGAAGCAAGATCTTGCTCTGAAAGCATAACTGGTCAAGGGTCAGGTTTTCTAGTTTCAGCGACTTTTTGTCTAGATGTCAAGAAAAACCTTTCCTGGGTATAGTGTCTCACATTGGAGAGAAAGTGTACAGATTGGAGACCTATTAAGGTCACATTCAAGTAACAAGGAGAGGTAGGAGAGAGACGTCTCAGGCACTTTTTACCTGAAGTTCAAGATCATAGACATTGAAGATCATCTGAAGTGTTATGTATCATCAAAGGTTTGGTGACAAACTTCCAACAGTCCTGGTCCAGATTCTTGGGAAAGTTGTCTCATCAGATGTCATCTGCTTCAATTTAAGGACATTTTTATTTTAAGGTCACCAGATGATGTGCAGGTCCAGTCAAGGTTTGATACTTTCTTTAGCTGTATCATGTGAATCTAAGAGTCTATTCCTTGGAGTTTGGCAGCCCAAGGTTGGTTAGCAGTACCTGATAGGAGTCTTTTCAGTGAGGTTAAAGAGAGTTCTTCTGGAGGTGAATTTTCCAATATGAAGTATCTAGGTTGCAAGGTATGATGCTTAAGGCCTTCATCTCCCAAGAGCGCACTGTGAAAAGACTGCTCTACCAAGGAATGGTTATTTTTAATAGAAGCAATTAGGTATTTGCAATATTGAAGTATCTCTCCTTTTATCATCTGTGGGTCAAAAGAAACAGGAGCCAAGTGCATGGGGCATCCTGTGACCATCTCAAAGGATGAGAGTTTATGGGTTACAAAAAGAGTGATCTTGAGATTTAGAAGGACCAGTGGTAATACTCTTGACAAAGGTATTTGGAGGGACTCTACGAATTTTTGCTGATTAAGTTTTTTTCTTTTTTATAAATATATTTATTTATTTATTTATTTTTGACTACATTGGGTTTTCATTGCTGCGTGTGTGCTTTCTCTAGTTGCGGTGAGCAGGGGCCACTCCTTGTTGCGGTGCAGGGGTCTCCCATTGCAGTAGCTTCCCTTGTTGCGGAGCAGAGGCTCTAGGCACACGGGCTTCAGTAGTTGTGGCATGTGGGCTCAGTAATTGTGGCTCGTGGAGAACAGGCTCTGTAGTTGTGGCACACAGGCTTAGTTGCTCCGTGGCATGTGGGATCTTCCCGGACCAGGGATCGAACGTGTGTCCCCTGCATTGGCAGGCGGACTCTTAACCACTGCGCCACCAGGGAAGTCCCTGATTGAGTTTTAATAATGCCATTAGTGCATTCAACTAAACCAGAGGATTGAGGGTAATAAGCACAGTGGAATTGTAAAACCTGCCAAATAGCACCGTTTGTTAAAGTACTTATCCAGCAAATTAGGTTTTACCCCTCAATCACTATGAAGTTTGGAAGGAGTTTCCGAGGTAAGGATAATTTTTTCCTGATGAAATTTAGCCACAGAAGAGGCAGTCGTCTCCAAGAGAAGGCTTCAGTCCAGTGTGAAAACACGCAGACCATGACTAAAACATATTTATATCCATGAGATGAAGGAAGTTGAATGAAATCCATTTGCCAGACCTTGAATTGTCCATTGGGCCAATTAAGATGTCCTGGATCAGGTACTTCCCTGGCGGTCCAGTGGTTAAGACTTCGACTTCCAGTGCAGAGGGTGCAGGTTTGATCCCTGATCAGGGAGCTAAGATCCCACATGCCTCATGGCCAAAAAACATAAAACAGAAGCAATGTTGTAACAAAATTCAATAAAGACTTTAAAAATGGTCCATATCAAAAAAGTCTTTTAAAATAAATAAATAAAATAAAATGTCCTGGAGCAGGATGAATAGGCTTCCCTGGGTTGTACTTTATGTAAGTGGGGCAGTGTGGTAGGCACTTTTTTGTGGCCTTGTTCATTTTTCCCCACCAACATTGACTCATGAATGCTATCATTTTGTCAGTAGACCAGTGGTTTAATGCATGTACAGTGGTGAGGAGTGGGAATTTTAGAGTCTCTGGTAGGAAGGGGTTATTATGTGGTCTGAACCAGAGTTTTCTCTTTTTATCAAATCAACAATTTTGTTGAATTTCCAATCTTGTTTTTTCCTTCCTGAGGCCAATTGTTAAGTTTCTCTAGCCAGTTTTTCTAAGTTATCATTTGGGAAAATATTCCTTTGGCCCATGACAGAGGTTTGGCTGCTATTGGTCCCTTTAAGGGCAGCATTCCTTGCCAAAATGTCAGCAAGGTGATTTCCCTTAGCTTCCAGAAAGTCAAGTTTAGAATGCCCCAGAATCTTAATAATAAAGTGGCAGGTTAAAATATTGCATCTAATAATTCCTGAACATGGGGACCATTATAAATTTTATTTTCACTGGAAGAAAGGAAGCCACACTGCTTTCACAACATTCCAAAATCATGAGCTACACAGAAAGCATGTCTACTATCAGTATAACATTGGCGGTTTTGTCCTTGACTAAAGTACAAGCCTGTGTAAGAGCCTCTAACTCAGCCTGTTGGACTGAAGTAGCCATGGTAAAGATGCTGCCTCAACAACATCAAAAGGAGTTGCAACTGTATATCCAGCACAATATTTACCATTGTCACCTTTGAAATAGGAACCATCGGTGAACAGTGAGAAGTCAGTGTTACTCAAAGAAATTTTCTGCAAATCATCATGAGGAATCAGAAGGTGCTCCATCAGCATTAAACAGTCAGGAGGGACATCAGATGGAGGGAGGAGAGTAGCATGGGTAAGGATATTAGAACATAAAAGAGTTACGTAAAGAGCGTTAACAAAAGGACTTCACAGGAGGTGAGGCAGCTGACTGAGAAGTGTTGACTGTGATGAGGGTTCTAGAGAGCTTCTACTACGTGAGATACAAAAATGGTTAAAGGGGATCCCACAATGATTTTCTCAGTGGTCTTAACCAAAATGGCTGTACCCGTAATGGCACTAAGGCAAGGGGGGTATCCCTGTGCCATTGGGTCCAGTTGCTGGCTTATAATACCCTCTAGGTTGCTGGTAGTCCCCGTATTGTTGGATGAATACTCCAAGGGCATTCCCTTCCTTTTCAAAGACAAAAAGGTAAAAGGGAATCTGATAATTGGGCTGCCTAAGGGACAGGGGAGATCATCAAACTCTCCTTTAAGGCCTTGAAAGCTATGTTGTCAGGTTCTTCCCATAAAATTGGGACGGTGTTGCTATTCTTTAGTAAAACATACAGAGGTTTGGTCATAAGAGAGAAATTTGGAATCCAATTTCAGCAATAAACAACTAGCCTGAGAAAACTTCCCAGTTGGTGCTTAGTTTGGGGTTTTGGGAAATGTAGGACACTATGAAATCTATCTGGATCTCGGTTTAGCTCTTGTTCTGATACCAGATTCTCTAAATACCAAACCTGGGTTTGCTTCATCCCCCAACACTGAAGTCTGGTGGGTAAAGGGGGCCTCTGATGACCACCAGCCTCGCAAAGTGACAAATGTGAGGCAAGGGAGGTACAGGGTGAGTTGGGAGCGGACTAAGGCCTATCATAGACAGACTAGTCAGAGGAGGCCCATCCAATAGACTGCAAATTCCAAAAGTGATTAACGGAGGCACAATATATATTCTTCATAAATATGTGTATTTAGGATATATTATACTTAAGGAATATTAGAATAGCCTCACTAGCTTTCAAATTTTTTATCATCACCCAGTGAAAGAAGAAATATAACTTACATCTTTACCCAGTACCCAAGAGGTACCTATCCATTGATGTACCTATATACCCAACTACATCCAAATTTTTAACTGAAACAAAAGTTCCACAAATAAATAAATAAAATATAAAATACTTAGTTTTAAGGATGGTCACTCTAATATTTTCTACTCAATTGTACTCCATTTTATTTTATTTAAAAGATAGCTGAGAATATATATAAAATCTTTAAAAATTAATTTAAAAAAAAACCCTGAATTCATAGGTACAAAGAACAGATTGGTGGTAGCCAGAGGCAAGCAGTGAGGGGTGAGTAAAATGGGTGAAGGTGGTCAAAAGGTACAAACTTCCACTTATAAGATAAACAAGTCATGAGGATGTAATGTACAACACTACACAGTGACTGTAGTTAACAATACTGCATTGTATATTTGAAAGTTGCTAAAAGAGTAGATCTTAAATGTTCTCATCACAAGAAAAAAAATGTGTAACTATGTTTGGTGATGGATGTTGACTAGACTTATTGTGGTGATCATTTTGCAATAATACAAATATTGAATCATTACGTTGTATGCCTGATATGAATAAAATGTTATATGTCAATTATACCTCAATTTCAAAAAAACATTCTGAGTGTGTCTGTGAGTGTGTTTCTGTGAGTGTGATGAGATAAAAATAAATAAATCCATTCAGTCATTCATTCATTAAAAGATTATGACTCTTCAGTTCAAATTGATTTCAAAACTGAATGGTGTTGCAATATTTTACGAGTGTTGATCTAAACTACTTTGTCCAAGAGACAATAACTAAACTAACTGATAAACTGAATAATCACCTAGTGTGCTAATTTCCCACCTTTTTATCTTCGTATGTTAGTTGTAAATAGAATACATCTGCATGTTATATGATGAGAAAGAGAGAAAGACAGGTTGGGAATGTTACTGAGTCCAAGCTCGCTCTGCTCGAGGCATGACAGGCCAATAAATCAGAGACGAGGTGTTGAGGCAAGGAATACGACTTTATTCAGAAAGCTGGCAGACTGAGAGGATGGCAGACTAATGTCTCAAAAGAACCATCTTATTGGGGTTTGGATACCAGTTTCTTTTATAGAACAGAGAGGGAGAGGAGATGAGGAAGTAAAGTAAAAAGGCCATTAAGTTTTGCAAATGTCCCCTGGAATGGCCAGTCTCAGAGGGGATGTGTTAATTTCTTCTTTCTTGCAGCCATCCACAGGTGGATAGGGTCAGGATGTTTCCCTGAACAAAGGCACTTTGGTTTAACATTCAGGCAGAGGGGCGGGGTTCCCCGAGGCAGGCCATTATGTATAGACAGTATCCTTTTAGTGAACAAAAGCAGCAGAAAGCAAAGGTTTTAACCTCTAGTAAAAGAAACAGATCCAACATGTAGTCAGATTTGTCTCTTCCCTGTTACAGGAGGAGAGGGAGCGACTCTCCTTTGCCTGGAGTTCTCTGTGGTCAAGACAAATCTCCAAAACTCTGGGCTCATACAGCAGAATTTAGGGGGGTGCATCCTATACTTGTGCACTCGTGTATGTCCCATGACCCACATACAGTCTTAGAGATTAAAGGGAGGCACAGGCCCCCAGGTGTAAACATGAGACACCCACAAACATAATCACCTCCACAGTGGCTCCACATACACTCCCACATACCATCACGCAGACAGAGCCTGCCATCTCTTCATTCAACACAAAATACACAATAATTGCCTCTAGCAATGTAGACTTACATCCACACTCAAGCACACAATGGGGAGACAATACTAGCCCTGCTCACCTGAGAGATATAACCACCTACTGTCCCCTCTCTTCACCACCCACACCTAGCCAAACAGAGCTGCTAATTAAGAACCAGAGATACTCAAGTGCCTGGGCTCCAAGGAGGGGGCCCTGTGATGGGAAAGGGGGACACTGCATGCTGAACACCTTGTGTTTTGGTAATTCCAAGGGGGCACCAGCAGCCTGGCCAGAGATGGATGGGCCAAACTGGAGCAACTGCAGTGCCGCCTCCTGCTGGAGGAGAGTCCCAGGTGGGGAAGGTCCCTGAGAAATGGGAAGGTCCCCACAACTCAGCTCCCTCTGTCCTGAAGGTTCTGAAAAAAAAGCGCTACTCTGCTGTTTCAAATTTAATGAATATTTAGAGCTCCCCATTCAACAGATATTTATTGAGCACTTACTATGGGTCAAGAACTGGGATACAGCAGTGACCAAAATGGCATTCCCTGACCTTGTGGAGTTTCCATTTTCTGTAAAGGGAAACTATAAATAAATAGGCTATTAGAAGATGACAAGTATTATGGAGAAAATAAAGCAGGAAGCAGGTGAAGAGTGGGGCAGGTGTGTGGTCATAGAAGGTATGACTGGGAAGGTAGCATTTAAACAAAGACTGTAGAAGGTGAGGGTCACTGAGAAACCTAGGGAAGACCATTCCAGGCAAAGAAAACAGCTCATTCAAAGGATTAGGCTGGAGCCAGCCTGAGCTATTCAGTGACCTGCAGGAGGCCAGTGTGCTTGAAGCCGAAGGCAAAAGGGGAAAAGAGTATGGCCAGGTGGAAGAGTAATAGGGGCAGAGCTTGGTGGGCACTTGGAGGGCTCTGTAGGCCCTCGGCTTTTCCTCTGATCAAAATGAAGAGGCATGGGGTTAGGGAGATAAGCAGAGTGGGCCCGTATCTGACATATTTGAAAAGATCCCTCTGGCAGTCCTAAGGCTTAAAATCAATATGGACCCCATCAGGCCAGGTGTCCTGAAGGTGGACGAGCCTGGGGCGAGCCCGGGGAGAAAACTGACCACTGGAGCAGCAGGCAGGAAGGTGGGAAAAACGGCCTCGGGTTCATCTCAGGCTTGGACGGGCAGCGCCATAGGTCACTGATTCAGGATGGGACCACCACCAGAGGCACCAGGAAGGATGCTTGTTGCACGGGCACCCCAGTACCACAAACAACACCTCCACTACCACACCTCTCCACTCTGCACAGCTCCATCACACGTACCTCCACCACACACAGCTCTACTATACACACCTCCTCCACCATCCGCCCACACACACCTCCATCACTCTGCATCTCCACTACATACACCTCCACCACACGCTCCAGATAGCCACCCAGGATCGCTACTTCACCTAAAATTGGAACCACCCCATCACTTCTTGTCCCCTCCTTTGCTTTTTTAACCCTTCGCACTATCATCACCTAACAATGGAAGGTACATTTTACTCTTTTATTTTGTCTCTCCTTAGATTGCAAATTCCGTAGGACCCCTGATGTTTGCCTGCCTTATTCACCACCGTATACTCGGGGCCTGTACGCCACAGGTACACAGGCATATTTGAGAGTGACAAAAATGAAGGAATGTGAATAGTGGAGTTATTGTTCAGTACAGCTATTTACTGTATGCAAACAGGAACTACTCGAAGGCAGGGATTATTTTCTTGTTCTTTTCAGTGATTTAATAAACGCTGTTATGTGCCTGCTCTTTGACCCCATGTGTCCAAATATGGAAAGTACTTGGCATCCATCTTGCCATTTTTTCCCTCTTTCCCTCCCTTCTTTTTCCCTTCCCTCCCTTCTCATTTCCTCGCTTCCTCCCTCCCTCTGACCCTCCCTCCCCCTGTCCCCCCCCTCCTTCCCTCTCTCCTTTCCTAACTCTCTTCCTCCCTCCCTCTAGCCCTCCCTCCCTGCGCCCTTCTCTTTCACTTCCCCATCCCTCCATCTCCCTCTCCCAGCCTTCCCCACCATGCTGCATCCCTGTGCACAGGGCACCTCATGGGACAGAGGCACAGCCTTGCTTCTGAGCACCTCAGGGTCAGGAGCGCCACTCTACATGGGACAGATGGAATTTTTAGGATCCGTGGAGCCAGGATAAACCTCACTGAGCAAGTAGAAAACCTGTGCCAAATATATAAGCTGGTTCATAGGCAATGATAGTTCATTGGCAGCTTTCAATAGAAGTTCAGATTGTGGGGGGACATGAATCTTCTCATGTCAGGGCAAAGTGGGGTTCAGAAACAACAGACTGGACATGTGTGATGAGTCAAACACACAGCAAACCCAGGCAGAGAGCCAAGAAAGACAGCGGGCAGGTGCTCCAGCCACCTCCTCCACCCCCCGCCCATCATGGGGAGGACAACACTGACCCCAGACGTGCAGGTGGGGTGAAAGGGTGGGAGAAATGGGTTTCCAGGAGGAAGAGAGCAGCTTGGAGACACACAGGCAAGGGCAGAGTGCAGTCTGGGCCACAGGCACCACTCAACTTGTGGACCTTCCACTGTGCTCCCTCATCCCTCCAAGGGGCACCTAAAGGCTGCTGGTCAAACCAGAACTTTTCCTCATGTGCAGTTCTCGAGAGAAGGAAGACCAGGTTTCAAGATGGAGAGATAAGCCATGCATGGGACCACCCCAGGTCACCCCAACCTACTTCCGGCAGGATTTGCTGGGAAACGAGCACAGGAGCTAGGTGGAGGGAGGTGGTGAGAGGTAGAAACCAAGGGTCGGCCCCACCCATGCAGCCTCAGGTATCCTGGTCCTGCTGGGTCATTGATTGGTACGCTCTTGCACATGCTCCTGTTGCATCAGAAGGACTTCTTCCTAGACGTCTGCTGAGGGAAGGAAAACAAGCCTTAGCATTTGGTTTTGGCTAACAGCCCTGAAATCCCACCCTTTTCTCCTCATACTCCAGCAGGGCCTGTCAGTGGAGATCTGAAAAGCAGGAGGAAGTGAGACCAGGAAGCCCAGCCACAAGGGGACAGGAGCACAATGGGTACATCCTTGCCCTGGACTCTGAACTCCGCCCACTCTCCCAGATGCTGATGGCTAGGCTCAAGCCCTGACCTTGTGCACGTGCCCTACCTCTAAGCAGGCTCTTGGGCATGTGGCCCCTCACCTTCTCTCACAGCACAGCCTTTCAGGATGAACTTGGCAGACGCTGTAAGTAACCCCTCCTCTAACCAGCCTGCCACCCCTGAAGAGAGTGTGTTCACCTCCCCCTGACCTGAGGCCTGGTCCTCTTCCATCTGGACCAGCACCCTTCCCTGGGACTGGCTTCTTGGTGAGCTGGTACAAGGGCTGGGGTGGGATGGGACATCTGTGACCAAAGGAGGGATGCCTCTCCCTGCATCCCGTCATTTCATCTTCTCGAAAGGCTAAGATGGTCTTGGGGTGGCCCCAAGGACAGTCTGTCTCCCTTTCTCCTGGGAGCTGATGCAGGCAGAGGAGGACGTGTCTCAGGGGCAGGCTCTGCATGACTTGTGGGTGAGTCAGCCTCCGTGGGGGTGAGGCGGCTGGGTCTGGAGCTGTACAAAGTCAGGGTTCGTGTGTGTGCCACCCCCTCCTCCTGGTTCCATGTTCTTTCTCCCCTCTCCCTACCCTGCATGCCCCACCCCTTCAAAGGCCTCCATGCAGTTTGTGAGGTTCTGCATTATGCTTGCAGAGGAGAGTGGGGAGGTGCAAGGCCCACATAGCCCACCCACCATGTCTGTTTCACTCTACTTGACACCTGTGCCAAGAGGAGGACACAAGGGCAGGGCTCAGTGATAATCTACTGTGTGGGATGCAGAGAGCATGAGCAGGCCGGGCTCCAGAGGGCTCTCACACCCCAAGCCATGGGTGTGGAGGAGGAGCTGGGCAGGTGCAAAAAGAGGAGGGCAAAGGGCAGGGGGTGAAGGCCAGGGACAGGCCCTGTAGGGCTGCAGGCAGGGCACCTACCCAGGGTCTCACCCTCCCTGTCTCAATGTCTTGCTCCTTCTAGTTCCTGGATCCTCCATGACCTGCTCGTATCTCCTCCCAGCCTCCACCGGCCCTACCCTCAGCGAGCAGGTTAATCCCCAGGGGACTATGGAACAAATCATCTTCAACCCACCCTTCGAGGGGCCCCTTCCCTGAGCTCTGTCTCATCCCAGCAGATGGCAAGTAGGAAAGGCCCTCCCAGCACAGCCCCCTCAAGAACAGAGTCCCCCAGCACAGTCCCCCCAGTAAGGCTCCCCCAGGATAGACTCTCCCAGCACAGGCCCCTCTCCAGGACTGACTCTCCCAGGACACATTCCCCCAGCACAGGTCTGAGGTCTTGCTAAACCCTCCCTTGACCAATGTCTTCATATTCAGGCATCCTGAAGACCCTCCTCTCTTCTGGCTCTGAGTAAATTGGAGAACAGGTCCAGGATGCCTGATGAGGCAGGTGTTGGGGGAACCCGCAAGCAGAGCTCACTCGGCAACCAAGGTACAAGGACCTGGGAAGCTGGCAGCCCTAGCCCACATAGTCAGGTCCCAGTTCTAGGAACATGGGTCCCAAGACACACCTGGGAAGCCTGGTCCCCACCACCTTGAAGGGCTGTCCACCTCTCAGGACTGGGGCTCTGTGGCAGCCCTGCCCCAGCACTGCCCACCCTTGAGAGCTAATCTGCTTGCTGGGTCTCTGGTGTGTTCCTCTGTGTGGTGTCTGTGTGCACACCTGTTCTGTCAATGAAGCACCAGGGCTTGAGTCAGATGTTGGTCACATTTTTTTCAGTCTAGACCTGCAAGAGTTCCTCCCAGGAAGCACAGCTCAGGGCATACTCAGAAGCAGGGCAAAGCTGGACTCACCCTTAGCTCAGACACATGCATGCAAATATGATCAGGCCTCAGGAAGTCCCTGACTCCTTCTCGTGAGCCTTGGCTTCCTCATGGGGAAACAGCAGTAGTAAGAGGACCGGCCTCCAAGTGTATGGTGGGGAGTGAGTGAATTAACATCAGAGCTGGATTAGCAGGAGTGATGTCATACCTACACCCTGGGCCCTGGCAACACGGGGGCACCTCCCCAAAAAGGATGAGGGTTCCCCAACAGTTCAATAGTGGATATTTTTTAAACATAAACAAAAATCAGAATTTTGTTGTACTCTCTTCTATTGCAGTTTGGCAATGTTTTACTGAGAATTTCGCTTGTCAGTACTTAGGGTTTCTAAAGCCTTAATCGGGTCCAAGAAGTGGTGCAGGTGGGCTGTGGGACAGGGGGGTTCTCAGCAGATATCAGCCTGAATCCCCACCAGCCTCACGCCTGACTTCCTGCTCCCCCTTTCCCTCTGGGCTCCAGCCCTCCCCAGATCTCCTCACGTCCTGTGCCCTCCTGTCTTTCTCCAGAATGCTTTTTGCCACCTGACATACTATTCATAGTTTTGTTTATTTTCTCTCTCCTCCACTGTTATCTCCTTCCTCCCTTTTTATAACTTAGAAAAAAGCAATTTTAATTTTAGCACGTGGGTACTTTTTTATGATTTAGAATTTGTTTTTAAATTTTTAATAGGGTATAATTTATATATAGCATAGTGCAGATATCTTAATTGATGAAGTTGTGTATATTCATACACTTGAGTGACAACTACCCAGATGACAATATAAAACATTTCCATCACCCTAGAAGTGCTCCTTTCCAGTCAATACCCTCAAGAGGTAATCCCTACTGCTACTTTTATCCCCAGTGGTTAGTTCTGCATGTTTTTAAACATCATGTATGAAATAATATAGTATGTTTCTTTTGCTCAACTTTATGCCTGTGACATTTACCCATGTTGGTTGAGAAGTGTTATCAGTAATTAGTTTTGTTTTCTTTGCTTAATTGCTTTTTTTCTGCTGGGTAGTGTTGTATGAATATATACTTTATATATATCGTTTATCTATGTGAGTTTGAGTTTGGGGCCATTATGAACATTCCTGTCTGTGTCTTTGGTGGACATATGCACTCATTTGTGGATATATACTAAGGGAGTGGAATTTCCAGATCATAGGGTATACATATATGTAGCATTAGTAGATAGTGACAAATGGTTTTCCAAAGTGATTGTACCAAGTTACACACCCACCAACGCCGTATGAGAGTTCCAGTTGCTCCACATGCTGGCCAGTACTTCCTACTGCCAGTCTTTTAATCTCATCCATCTCTAATGGCTAATGAATGTTAAGAGGAATCTCACTGGGGTTTTAATCTGCATTCCCCTGATGACTAATGATGATGCCTGTTCATTTGCATATCCTCTAGTGAAGTCCTGTGTGTTTTTTTCCTAAGGGATCCCAGGCACTTTAGTAGGGTGTGCAGTAAAGATGTGCTGAATGAATGAGTAATGAATGAATCAACAGATGAATAAGATCCATCAGAATAAGAGGCTTACCCTCACCCCTGGCTGACACTATGCCTGTCTCCAAAGATCTCCAGCACTTTGTAGATTTGTCTCCTTTGGTAACTGGGCATGAGAGTTGTGGCAGAGTTGGGGCACTTTGGGAGGTGATTAGAAAGGTCTGAAACAGGATGCCAGCATCCCTGCCGAACAGCTTGGCTAGTACATTGCTAAGCACTGCCAAGCTTGAGGCCCCCTTCCATGGCTCTTTGTCTCAGAGAGCAGAGAGCAAGGTGTTCCAGGAGCGGGTGCTGACACTTTTACTACCACTTTCTACCCAGTCAAATCCCACCCTTTCTCTCCAGCCTAGGCTGCACCTGGCCTTTGTGTTCCACCGCATCCTGGGCAACCCCAAATCCCCACCACTCAGCAAAGGGCGGGACAGAAGAGGGTGACAGTTCTCAGAACGAGAGGACTACAGGAACTGTAGCAGACTTGAGTCCCAGAAGTGGGAGGTGTGCATGGAAAACCAAAATACACTGGGAACCCAGAAGAGGAGGAAGCGCAGGGCTCGCAACCAGAGTTAAACCCCAGGTGGGGAAATCTAACCTGAAAATCCTGAAGCACAGCAGTAAGGGGTGACCAGGAAGCCCTTGTGGGAGGATCCAAGTCTAAGTAGAGGTGAAAAGAGCAAGAGCACTGCCTGAATTCAGAGAAGTGGTATGCAGTCATCCTCTGGCCTCGCTGCTGGCCGAGACGGGCACACAGCCCCACACCTCGTTCCCGCATTCACTGCTAAAGCACTCTTTGAGCACCACTGCATACCCACGCTTCACTAGGCATCCTAGATAAAGAACTGCAAGCGCCCGGATATCACGTAGTTCACACGCCAGCCGAATAGATAAAGGCATAATCATGCAAAGTTAGAGCTTTAGTAGAAATAAAGGCAAAGTATACCAGGGGCTGGGCAGGGTTAAATTAAGGGGTTGCCATAACCTGACTTGCATTTAGAACTGTCCTTCTGGTAGTAGCCAAGGTAGAGAAGGGGAGAGCCTGAGGCAGTGACCATTGTGAGGGATGTGGAGAGGGTGTCTTGGCCAGTTTGGGGAGGGAGCCTTAGCAAAGAAGTTGTGGGGGGCTAGTGAGAGGCCCTGGGGAGGCAGAGTTGAGGGGGCTGGAAACCTGGAGGTGAAGACCCCGGAGAAGGAGGACACAAATCTACTTCAGGGTTTCTAGCCAAGGAAACTGGAGGGGCAAGTGTTCACTCAATCCATGTAGGGAGAGGCAAGGAGAAGCAGGTCTGGAGGCAGGTGGAGAAGAGCAGAGCACTGGATTCTGCCTGCTTATCCCCCCTTCAGCCTCCCCTCTCCAGCACCTCCCTCAGGCCCTAGAGCTGATGCAATTAAAAGGGTGGGAGCTGGGAAGTTCAAGGCAGGAGAGAATACAGCTCCTAACTCTGCCCACATCTCGGACAGACCTGAGCCCCAGGGGGACCAGCCTGGGGGCAGTGAGCTCTCTCCTGGGGACCCGAGAACCATGCTGAGAGTCTGTGAGTACCCACAGCTATCCTGCCAGGCCAGGACTCTAAGCTGGGCCTCCCCTACTGCCCTGCCCCTGGGCCTAGGGTGACTCTACTTTCCAAACCAATAATGGAAACATATCATCTGACACATGTATGTTGGAGGGGACAAAGGGAAAAAATTTCTTAAAGATCTAGGATGGGTGGTTTCCATATCTACACTGTCGACTAAAAAAATAGTCACAACCTAAAAGTTCAGAGTTATGTTTTACTTGGTGGGAATTTTTAGGACTTCAAGCCCGTGAGGCAGCATCTCAAGTAACCCTGAGAGAACTGCTCCAAGAAGGTGAGGGGGAGAGCCAGGGTATATAGAAGTCTTGCAGTGAAATGGCAGGTAGTCTGACCATCAAAAGATTATTGTTAATTAAAGAAAACCAGATATCCCAAGTTAAGGAATCTAGCGCTTTTCTATATATGGGAAGATGCAAGAGTCTGGGCTCACTGAAATCATTCCTTTGATATGCACCTCAGCTATCTGGGACTGTATCCTGTGTTTTCACATCCTGAGTTTCCTCGGGGCTCATCGTAGGGAGTGGCTGCAGTCTGATGGCTGCTAGATGGCAGGTATGCTTTCCTTCCTGAGTTTCCTCAGGGTTCACCAGCTCACGTTGGAGGACTGCATTCACTGATGACTGTGACATCCTTTGTTTACTGATATGGCAGGCAATATTCCGTTTATCAACACCTCACTTACATTTATTCATTTATACAGCAAATAGTCACAGTGGAGCTATAGCTGTGCCAGGTGTGGGGCCTCACTGGAGTGGACAAGGCAGACCTGGTCTCTGGCTCTCAGGCAGGCATCCGGGCTGCTCAGTGGTGTCTCCACCCCAGAGACAAGATGCAGCAGATCTTTAAGGCAGTGGTTGATTAGTTCAGGAGGGTAAAGAGTGGATTGAGGGCTGTGTGTCTGGTGTCAACTTACCTTGGCAAATAATGAATACCTCTGTGGCACCAGGGCCAGCACAGATTCCCTGGTCTGGTTTCTGCTGGGTGAAATCAAGAGCTCAGCTGGATAATTTGGGCAGCTCCTTTAGCTCAAAGATGTGTTGTTCTGCCCTCCTCTTTAGCTGGGGAGGAGCCCTCTGCCCAAAGGGACTGACTTTCCAGGGCCAAGCAGAGGATGGGAAAGTGTGAGTAACTCCCCGCAAATTTCCTCCACTCAAAGAACTTGTGTTTCCTAGAAGGCCCAGCTGTGCATCTTCTTGTTTCTTAATGGCTGAGCAAGATGCTGTAATTGCTTACAATATTAAACACTGTTTTCCAGCAATACAGCTCTGTGGTTAAAATATAAATATCACAAGGGGTGAGGAGACAAAGAGACAAAGCTTATGACTTCAGGATTGGGTCAGATTCCATTTCTCACCTCAAGGAAGGGAGAAGGGATAAGCCCCACTCTTGTTCCTTGAAGAAAAGGTGGATGGCTGAGGGTGGAGGAAGGCTGAATTCTGAAATGTATGTGCGTAAAAGAAATTATAAAGTGAAAGAAATTAGAAGTAAAAGAAATTATAAAGTCACGCACATGGGTTCTCAGAGGGAGGCTGAGGAAGCACAGGAGGCCCTCAGGAGAGTGGGAGAGGCAGGGCAAATAGAGTCAACCTTTAGACCGGTAGACTAAAGGACAGACAGTCTGGGTTGAGCACTGCCCCCATGCTTGAAATCTGCAATGAAATGCAGAGGGCAGAGGGAGGCATTGTAGGAAGCCCCAAAGCGTTTGTCCACGTATCCTTTCTTTCCTCTGTCCACCCATCTGCTCATTTATTTGTCTACCCATTTTTTCATCCATTTGTCTGTCCATCTGACCGTCCGTCCACTCCTGCATTCCACGAATATGTCAAGTGCCCACCATGAGCCAAGCTATATGCAAAAGGGATTGATTTCTGGTCCAAAATGGAGAAGATAGGAGATTGAGCAACTGCCTCACATCTTACTCTGTGCAGGAATAGAAGGAATCGCAGAAAACTGTTGATGGTGATAAGTGGAACCGGGTGGGAGAGTGAGGCAGTGGGGGTACAAACGATTTGTCCCTCTATGTTTTCTTTTTCTGTAACTTCACTATACCATCACAAATGAAGGGGGAAAGGTGGCCCGAATTAAACATAAATCCTGAGATTGGAATCAAGGATACATTCACACATTGCTCGCGTGGATTCTTTTCTTTATTTTTGGCTGTGTTGGGTCTTCGTTTCTGTGCGAGGGCTTTCTCTAGTTGCGGCAAGTGGGGGCCACTCTTCATCGCAGTGCGCGGGCCTCTCACTATCGCGGCCTCTCTTGTTGCGGAGCACAGGCTCCAGACGCGCAGGCTCAGCAGTTGTGGCTCACGGGCCCAGTTGCTCCGCAGCATGTGGGATCCTCCCAGACCAGGGCTCGAACCCGTGTCCCCTACATTGGCAGGCAGATTCTCAACCACTGCGCCACCAGGGAAACCGCTCGCGTGGATTCTTTTTTTTTTGGGGGGGGGGGGGTTGGTATTCTGCTAGTGGTCCAATTGACTCTCAATCAGTGAGTGAATGAGTTTCATTCTTTTTTTTTTTTTAATTAATAGCTACTTTATTTATTTATTTATTTTTAGCTGCGTTGGGTCTTCGTTTCGTGCTAGGGCTTTCTCCAGTTGCGGCAAGCCGGGGCCACTCTTCATCGCGGTGCGCGGGCCTCTCATTATCGTGGCCCCTGCCGTTGCGGGGCACAGGCTCCAGACGCGCAGGCTCAGCAGTTGTGGCTCACGGGCCCAGTTGCTCCGCAGCATGTGGGATCCTCCCAGACCAGGGCTCGAACCTGTGTCCCCTGCATCGGCAGGCAGATTCTCAACCACTGCGCCACCAGGGAAGCCCTCGCGTGGATTCTTATTTTAAAAAAAATGAATGCACATTTTTAAAGGTATATGGTGGTGAGTCTGACCTGACAGCCAGAGCCAGACCCTCACTTCTCCCTACCCTAGGGAAAGATACAGAGGGAAACTCGGTTGCAAACTGTATTAGTCTGCTCAGGCTGCAACAACAAAATACTACAGACTGGGTGGCAGAAGCAACAGAAATTTCTCACAGTTCTGGAGGCTGGAAGTCCAAGATCAAGGTGTCAGCAGAGTTGGTTCCCCCTGAGGCCTCTCTCCTTGCCTTGTACATCATTACCTTCTCCCTGTGTCTTCACGTGGCCTTTGCTCTGTGCTCACATCCTTGGTGTCTCTCTGTGTGTCAAAATTTCCTCTTCTTACAAGGACACTAGTCAGGCTGCATAGGGTCCACCTTAACAGCCTCATTTTAACTTCATCACCTCATTAAAGGCCCTGTCTCCAAATACAGTCACATTCTGAGGTACCAGGGGTTAAGATTTCAGCACATGACTTGGTGGGGAGGTACAATCCAGCCCAGAACACAGATAATAATTACAACAAGGACAACAATAAGAAAATGACAGTCACAAAACACACACCTTTCATAGGCTCCTAGAGGGAATGTATGAGCCAGAATGAATGGAACCCTGTCCAAGGCAGGTGTGGAAATGCAGGCTCACAATTGGGCAAACTCTTTAACTTCAGTGAGCCTTGGCCACCTCTGGGAAACGGCCTCACGATGTCTCTCTGGGGCTTGGGAAGCTGGTACACTGCCATGCACATCTCAGAAACTGTTAACATTATTAAATGATGCCTTTATACTCTCTATCCTTCCACAGCCAGTGAGTTAGGTCTTTTCGCTGCAACAAACATTCTATCAACTCCAAGGGGGAAATGGGGCACCCAATGTGGTGGACAGGTCCACCTCACCTGTCCCTCATTGGACCGAGGGCTTGGCCTCATGGATGGCAGTCCAGATGGCCAAGGGCAGGTACCTTGGGCGGGGCTCCATCCTGCATCATTCCTTGAGCGGGGGCGGCGAGGTGGCAGTGCTGACCATCTGGGGCGCTGGGGGCAGCTTGGCAGTCCTGGTGACTAAGACGCCCTCTAGTAGGGAGGGAAGCGAATGGGAGTGCCGGCATGCTGCGTCACAGGTCTAGAGATATAACCACTCCTCAAAGCAAGTGTTAAGACCAGCAGGACTTCTTGGTCCTCAGTCATCTGAGGACATCTCCACAGCCATGTGCACAGGCCGGCTGGCCCTCACCCTCCTGTCTGTGCTGAGCCTGGGTACCCAGGCCTTCAACAGCCGGCCTGTCAAGTGCTTTGAGGAGCCGCAGTATGAAGAGATGGTGCGGCTGGCCCAAGACGGGCTGGGGCCGACGGCGGAAAGGAAACAGATAGTGGTGATTGGGGGGCCGGGCAGGGCTCACCGCTGCCAAGACCCTGCAGGACGCTGGCCACCAGGTACATGATAGGGTGTGGGAGGGTCCTGCATGGGGAACGTGGGAGAGAGGGAAGTGGACAGCCTCAGAGAGCTGGGGCAGGGGACTGGGTCTAGGGCTCTAGGTGGGGGTAGAAGGGCTAGGAGAACTGGGTGGCCTGACTGTCTAACAAAGGGAGACCTGGGGAAGAGGCAGGAGGGCTGTGGGAGCTAGGCCTGCTAGGAGAGGATGTGTCCAGCCTCACTGAGGTCAGGAAAGTGCTGTCTTTCTAGGTGACTGTCCTGGAGGCCTCAGGGCATGTGTGGGTGGCAGAATAGAGACCCACAGAGTGCCTGGAGCACAGTGGTATGTGGAGCTGGGAGCCATGAGGATTCCCGCCAACCACAGGTACGGTCGGGAAAAGTGGGAGTGGGTAGGGAAGGCTGGGGTGTGGGCAGTTGTCTCATTTGTACTCTCGGGATTTTAGTTTATGGAGGTGATGAGTAGCCATGGAGAGGTTAATGCCACTGAAAGAATTTATTACTTACATTTCCAGAGAGAAGGGGACAAACCACACCACACAGGGGATACATTGGGATGGTCAGGAGGCAGAAGACAGGAGCAAAGAGAAGGCACAGACCTTGGCCTTTATTGGAGTTTCTCAGGGAAAGGCAACGTGGGACAGAGGTAAACAGCTTAGGTTTGGCTGGTTTGAATAATTACAGTGGGCTCTGGGCTGTAGGAGTGGTCTCTAGTTGCCTGGTACCTGGTCCTGGGTGAGTTAGGGCAGGGGAGATATTTACTTGGTGTGTGGGTGGGAACATGGCCTTGGATCAGCTAGTCTGCACGCTGAAAGGAGAGCTCTAGGCAAGCTGACATGCAGGAGAGACGTGGTTCGGCCCTGTGATTAATGAATATCAAATAGACAGAATCTAAGAAGACACAAAACGCACAGTTAGAACACACAATTAGAACAGCAGTCAATATCAAGGTCAAGACAAATAGCAATGAGTGGCCATCCTTTCCTGGAAGTCAGAAGGGCTGGGTCTGCCCCAACTCACAGCCTCAATGTTTTAATGTATATACTGTGCATAATGGCACCTGCCCTGCCTGCTTAGAAGCCGATGTGGAGGATCCCAAAAGATAATTAGGATGGGAGAGCACCTTGAAAAGTCAAAAGTGGCCTGCTAGGTTTGCTAACAATGGGAATAAATGAGTGTCCATCGAGGAGGGTGTGGTGTCTGGTGGGAGCCCTGGGACCAGAAACCAGCACCAGGTGACCTCATGGAGGGTCATCGTGAAGGGGTCCCTGCTCCGTGGAGAATGCAGGGTGGTGGAGGATGCTTCCTGGAGGCTTGGGAAGGATGCACATGGCCTCCAGTTTAGATAAGACACTGCTCTTCATGAAACCTCCTGGACCTTGAGGCCAGACGTCTCAGACAAAATGAGAGAGATCGTGGCCAAAACGGAGGACAAGCCTGGTGTGATGTGGCCACAAGAATGGTGGCCCTGTTCCCTCGTGGCCCTGCCGCCATTAGCGTAGTGACAAGGGGGCCTGTAGTTCTGTCTTTGGATAGAGGCCAGTAGCCGCAATACATCTGTGGGGAGCAAAGAGCAGAGCCCCTGTAGCAGGGAGGGCTGGCGGCTTCCTTGTCCCTGCTGAGCTGCCTCTGATTCGCACCCCAGGCTCTCTCATGAGCTCATCAGGAAGTCTGGGCTAAAGCTCAGTAAGTTCCGCGCCTCCAACAACCAGAGCTGGGTGCTGGTCAACGGGGTGCACAGCTCATGGGGGAGGCACAGTCCTACCCGCGTCTGCTGGGCTATCAAGTCAGGGCAAATGAGGAGTGGAAGACGGCAGAACAGCTTTTCCTAGAATCACTGCCAGGGAGTGTGAACATACCAAACTCTCCGACCCTGCCCAGCCTCACTCGGCCACAGTGGTGCCAGGTTTCCCGCTTTGTCCGTACTATTCACAGTGGCCTCGTAGGCCTACAGAAATGTGTCCAACACCAACAAGGAGGTAGACTTCCCACCTCTGTAACTCCCAGGTTGGTGGGGGAGCTCTGGCCCCTAACTTTACAGCCCCGTAATCTGTCCAATAGTTAAGTTTCCACCTTCGGGACATTCAGACTAGTTGTGGGACAAAGTCCTTGAACCCAGGAGAGAACATATATAAACCAACCTTGGACGTACACACAAGTAGAAGCATGAGTGAGGGAGTGGGAGCATGGGGGGCTGGACCAGGCGGAGGTAAGTGTCCGTGTGGGGTGGAGTTTGGTTCTCACTGAGTGCCCCTCCTTCCTCCATGCCCAGGTGGTGGAGGAGCTGAAAAGCAGTAGCTGCAGCCAGGTGCTGGAGAAGTACAACTCCTTCTCCACCAAGGTCAGTCCTGGGACCCACTTCCTGCTGCCCACAGCCCACCCTGTCACAATCTATGGAAACCACGGCAGGACCGCCCACCCTCTTTCCAGCTTGTAGCAGGAGAAACATGTTAACCCTTGACCCACCCTGCCCAGCAGGCAGCCAGAGGGAGCCTGTGCACAGACCCTGCTCCACATCCTCCCGCCTGAGGCTAAGGGCTGCCCAAGATGGAGAGGGGCTCCTTCCTCACCCACCTACTCCAACCCCTTGCTGTTTCTTACTCAGCCAAGCACACCCTCAAGGCCTTGGCATTGGCCGTTCCCTCTGCCTGGAATGCTCTTCCTGCAGATATCACATGGCTTGCCCCTCAACCTTCTTCAGGTCATGGCTCAAATGTCCACTTTGAACTGAGGTTCCTCCCATCTGGCACCCTCCCATCTTCCTTTCTCTGCAATATTTTCCACCCTGACACTTATCACACTGTATTGAATATTTTACTTGTTTAATTTGTTTATGGTCTGCTTCCCCTGCTGGAATGTAAGCTCCTGGAGGACAATGGTGGTGGGAGGGAGGGGAAGGAAGGGGGGAAGGGAAACAGGGGAGGAGGGAAGGAAAAAGGGAGGAGATGTACAGGGCTTGGAGAATAAGTCAAGCTAGAGGAGATTCTCAGTTGCCCACCCCTACCCCCCACCTTCCACCACACCCCATGCACAGAGGTAGGGAACCTACCACCCTCTCTGGGTTCTGGTTGTCTACACTGCAGATCTTGAAGCATGTCTCCAGGAACTTTGTGACGTTGCTTTTCCTGGGATGGTGGGGCCCTGCCACCTTGTCTCTGGTTTAAACATGCATGTTTGATAGAGGTTTTTGCCCAGGTTACGGCAAGACCAGCCATGCCCTGTCATCCTGGCAGTCCCTGTCAGGACTGCCCCCCCGAGTGCCCAGCCTCCAGGGCCGCTGCACTGGTGACAAGGGTACCAGATCATCCCCGGACACCCCTCAGCCCTCGGCAAGCTGAACAGTTGGTCACCCTAACAGGTGAAGCCCTCCTGGCCAGTTCTGTTGTGTGAACTCTGGCCTTGCTTGGGAGAAAGGAGCAGGGGTGAAGCACAGGCACAATCCTCAGTGGGCACTTCCAAAGGGAGAACTTCAGGGTCACTTGCTGGTGGGCTAGCCAGGACCACAGTGTGATGGTGGGGGATGCGGGCAGGGTGAGAAAAATTACTCAGTACCTAGATTCCTCCAGATCAGTGTAAGCGGCCCAACATACTTGCAGTTGACAGGAAGACTGGGTCTCAGTTCCCCCACCTGTAAAACAGGGGTGATAAGCTACTTCTTAGGACTGTATGAGGCTCATACAAGTGAAGGGCTCATCAGAGGGTGTGTATGTGGGAAGTAGCACTGAAAGTTAGCTCTTTTCCTGTTATTAGGACAAAAGGGAGCATTTTGAGACTGTCAGAGCCTAGTACAAGTGGACCCATGGCAGCCCCCAGGGGCCCGGCTGAATGGTCTGGCCATTCCACTCTGTCCAATTCTGTTTCTCCCTGTCCCTGGATGCAAAGCAAGGGTTCTCATGTTGGCTTCCAGACAATCTGACTCCCCTGCCTTCTCTCCCTGCACGTGGTCGGCTGGTTGCAGGGATACCTGATTAAGGTGGGGAACCTGAGCCGGGGGGCCGTGCAGTTGACTGGGGAGCTGCCGAATGCAGATGCTGGCTACCACGAGGCCTTCTTGGAGACCCTGCACGCCACCATCTCCCTCTTCCAGGAGCCCCAGTGGGAAATGGGGTGGAGCAATGGGAAAATGGGCATGGGTTAGCCAGTTACAAACCAGGACAGTGGTGGAAAGAAAGTTTAGATAAATCAGGTGGAAAAATCCCAAAAGAAATGGGGAAGAGGGGAAAGCAGGGTTTTCCAAACTCCAATGAGCCTCAGAATCACTAGGGGTCTTGTTAAACACAGAAGGTTGAGCCCCACCCTGAGTCTCTGATTCAGTAGATCTGGGCTAGGACCTGAGAACATGGCATTTCTGACATGCTTCAAGGTCTGCTGCTGCTTCCTGTCTTTGTGTCTAGGACCCCCACTTTAAGAACCTCTGGCCAGGAGGCAGTCACATCAGGAGGCTACAGATCTGCCTTTGCTCTGGGTCTCACCTGCTCTCTGGTTACAGAGATGAAGGTCCTTACAAGGGGCCTCACTGTCTTTCATCCCAGGAAGACGTATCAGGGCTGCTAACTCCAGACCCCAACCACCGAACCCCTGGTCGCTGTCAGGATGGTCTGGGGCTACAAAGGTAAAATAGACCGGGATTCACTCTCCCTCAGGGTTCTGTGACCCAATTCCTGCAAAAAAAAAAAAAAAGGCTACAGATATTTGCGGGAGGGCAACAGACCCTGCAAGCCTTCAGTGGCCAAGGGGACTGGCTCAGTTATTTAAGCACCCGGGCTTCTTCTTTTCCCAATAGCATCTTCTCCCTTCCTCCCAGAATTTTTTTCAGAGTGAATCCATTTATATTCAGGCCAGGGATTGTCTTAAAGGGAAAATGGAAGGAAGAGGAGGGCCTTCAGGCAGGCCGAGTGGGGTGACCACTTGAGGAGGCGGGGGGCGGGGGGGAGGTGTGTGTGACCGCGAGCCAGGCATGATCCACGTTTCAAGCCTGAGGCTCTGGCAAGGGACTGTACCTGCCCCGAGGGAATGCATTTTTCTGATTTGTCAGCCCCCAAATGGCACCTATCTCTAGTTCCCTGGAGCTAAGAGCCACCTTACCTGGCATGCCCTCCTTTTGCCAATGGCTTACCTCCCTAACACACAGGCCAGAGCAGGTCCATTAGAAGGCTCAGCCTCTGTACAGTCCAAATGGCCCATCCTCTGCCTGGCCTTGTCCATCAGCCTGCTTCCCTGTCTCTCCCTTGCCTGCTCACTCTCAGGTTCGATGAAATCGCTGGGGGCTTTGACCAGCTCCCCCAGGCCCTGCATGCTGCCCTCTTGCCCAGGACAGTCCCGCTCCACTCGCCAGCAGAGGAGGTAGAATCATACGGAGACCACGTCCACATCACCTACCGAACGCCTGACCCTCTGCAGACCAGGGTACATCTGACCGCCGATTACCTGATTGTGGCCACCACAGCCAAGGCTGCCTGACTCCTCTGTTTCCGGCCACCTCTCTCCCATGGCAAGGAGGACGCACTGCGATCCGTCCACTACAGCAGTGCCACCAAAGTGATCCTGACCCGCAGGCAGCATTTCTGGGAGCACAAAGTCATCTTAGGGGGCAGTCCAGCACCAACCAGCCTTCCGCTTCATCTTCTATGCCAACCACATCTTTCCCAATGGCACAGGGGTCATCCTGGCCTCCTATACCCTGGACGATGACTCCTCTTTCTTCGCTGTCATGGACGTGCCCGGGCAATTGATATTGTCCTGGACGACCTGGCAGTAGTCCATGACCTCCTCAAGGAGGAGGTGCGGGCCCTGGGCCCCTATTCCATGGTCAAGCATTGGAGCCAGGACCCCTACTCCATGGGCGGCTTTGCCTCCTTCACTCCCTACCAATATGTGGACTATGCCCAGGAACTCTGCCAGCCAGAAGGACAGGCCCACTTTGCTGATGAGCACACAACCCTGCCCCCCGGCTGGATTGACACAGCAATCAAATCACAGCTCAGGGCGGCACAGAACATCCAAGAGGCTGTGGGCATGGCTTTGACCAAGGACCCCAGAGACCCAAAAGAACCCACTCCAAAATCGAGCTATAGCTACACTTGAAACACAATACTGTAAATC